>NC_057798.1:749261956-749478151 GCF_018294505.1 Triticum aestivum | reverse complement strand
AGGGGCTCCAACCCTAGCCGCCGGGTCACCGCTCCTTCCTCTTCCTCCCCTCCGCCACCGCCGGTGGTCGGCGCTGGGCATAGCCCATGGGTGCGACGGCGGCGGCGGAGGCACTCCTCCCTCTCGTGGGTCATAGGGTGACGCGGGGTGCCCTTGCTCGAGGGTGTGACCCCGATCTGGACTGCGGCGGCGCTGATCTGGTTCATGGCGGCCCAGATTTGGACTCCTGCGGTGTGGCGGCCGGCCAACGTCCTAACAGCAGTTGTGTTGGCAGTGTTGGCGATGTTCCTCCTGATCTAGGGCGGAGGGCCTTGGATCCGGGGCGGTGGCCCTTAGGATGGCCTCCCTGTCCAGTGGTGCGGCAGGGCGGGCGGGCTACCGGGGATCAGGTCGGGTGGACGGTGATCCACCGGCGGGTTGGTGTCGCGGCTTCTTTGCCTTGGCGGCCAACGGCGTCGAACTGCTTCTTCCTCCAATCCATGCTCCGTGCACCCGTCGTAACGGGCATGGCTGCAATTTGCCAGTCACCAGTTGGGGCGGAGCGGGAGGTGGGGATTCGGATTGGGATAATTCCCTGGTCGACTCCTGTGAGTGCGACGATGACAACGCCCAAGGGTGTCGTTTCTCTTCCTGGAGAGGTCATTCAGGTCCGCCACACCTTTTCCCATTCACGGTCTCTCGGGTGAAAACCCTAGGGCAGCGACGACGCTCATGGCGTTGTGTCCTTCTTGAAGGCGTCGTCGCGAGAGCTAAGTGGTGTTGGGCACGGTTTGTGTCCGTAGGCAGTTGCAGTTGGCGTGCCCCTCTTCCTCCAGGGGGCATCTGCTTTGGGGGAAACCCTATATATGGGTCTCCCAAATTGGATGATGACGTAATCTATGGTGCTGTTTTCCCTCTTGAGGGCATCATTTTGGAGCAGGTGTTGTTTGGAAGGCCCAGAGGCAGAGCGGGGTTTCATCATCTGCATCGATGACGACGGAGCTCGGCGGCATGGCGCAGTGGAGGCTCGACGTCTGATGTGGGTTGGCGGACTCGTGCAGGAGGGCGACGCTATCTGGCATCGTGGTGGCGTCGATGGCAGAGAGGCCTGGCAAGATCAGTGCATCAGTTCTGCTCTCAGGATGGATCGATGGAAGGTGGAGGTGATGGCCCTTGCAACGTGCGGTGCTCACTGGGAGTGTGTCGGACCGGTGTGTGACCCAGTCCAGGTAGTGGTTTGTATGGGGCATCCGACTTTACATGTTAGGCTTTGGTGTGATGTCTGTTTGGTATTAGGCCCGGACATTCGACACCCCTTCATCAAGGGGATAGAAATAGCAACAGACGTTGCTAAGATGGTGGCTTCACGCTTATTGATGTATCACCTTGTATGGTCTTTGTGAATGATTAATAAAATGGTTGCATGCATCGTCCAGATGCAAAGGCCGGGGGTACATCCTCCATTTCTAAAAAAACTACAACAAGTTCTGTCCGGCTTAGGCGAGGGGAGAGGCGATGATGGCGGTGCATCTTCGGCTCGCTTCAGTGCTTGTCGTCATTGCTAGGTGGTCTATGAATAATATTTATTATTTTTGATGCTTAGTGTATTGCCGTAGTCGAAGATGAACATATCGGAAGTTTCCCACAGAAAAAAAGAAACTTGCGACAATTAAATATGTCTTGGTATAGCTTCATTATTTGAGCTTCTTCATCTAAAGATTCAAGATCTCTCCAATAATAATTTTGTGGTTATATTCCAATAAGCTTATTTTAAGGGCCAGATTCACTTGAGGTCTTAGATCTGAGTTTTAATCGCCTCAACGGAACTCTCGCGGTTACATGCAACTCAAGAGAAAAGAGTTAACAAATACATTGTCCCTACTGAAATATTAATTTATAGTTGCATTTTCATTATTGTGGACTTTTTTGTATTTACTATATTGTTACACTAAAACATGATACAAGCCTAGCGGGCGATGCAGTTTGACCATAAAGCTAATCATACACGAGTGGCCTAGTAAAAAAAAAGGTGGAGGCATATAAATGATAAAAGTGAGAGCTTCTATTTGAAGCAGTCAACACTGCGCACCTTGACTGGGCCGCCCCATTGGCAACACAGTGAAGCAAGCAGATGTCGAGCTCTAAACAGGGTGCTATAGCGGATCAAATATAGTGGCCAATTGGCACCGTAGCAAAATGGCATTGTAGCGAATATTTATTATTATTTGAGAGCAATTTTTTAAAAACTGAACACTTTTCAAATTCTGGATTTAAAACTCAGACTTCTTTTTTTCAATTTTGCGATTGCCTTTTGAAATCGATGAGTATGTTTTGGGAACGGGAACTATTTTCAGAATTTCATCTTTTTGAAAAAAGAGAATTTTTTAAAATTCCAAAGATGTTTGAAAATGTGAAAACAAAATTGAAATTCCAAAAATATTTTAAAAAATATGAACAATTTTAAATTTGTTATTTTATTAAAATTCTGATCATATTTTGGAAAATGCAAACAAACTCTGGAATTTTTAAACATTCTTTGGAAAACACATACAGTTTTTGAACTTTTTTTATCAAATGGAAAACACATACACTTGCTGTGAAGGTTGTGGACCAAACGCACAGGGAACAGCGTGAGGCATCGTGAGATGGGCTAGCCCATTATTAATCTTTCGTATATTCCACAGATCCCGGTTATGGAACCTTATTCTTGTCCAATATTTTTACAGGTTTGAGATCTTCTAGAAGGTTCCTGTCTGGTCCTATATTTACTACTCCCTCCGTCTCAAAATGTAGGACGTTTTTTGACACTATAATAGTGGCAAAAAAACGTCCTACATTTCGGGACAGAGTGAGTAGTTTTTTAACTTTTGTTTTTTCTGTTATCCTGTCTTTTTTTCCTTTGTCATTCAAAAAAATTTAAAATTGTAAAGAAAAAGCAAAACTGTTTGGAATTTCTAAAAATCCTCACTTTTGGTAAAAATATGTTCAAAAAATTCAAAATTGTTCATGATTATTTTAGAGAATATCATAACTTCAAATTTTGTTCCTAGTTTTAAAAGATGCTCATTTAAAAATTTGTTCACTTTTTTCCAAAACAAGTGTTCGTTTTCAAAAATGTTCATAGTTTTTAAAAATAGAAATTTCAAAAAGGTGTTTTCTTTTTCGAAAAATATTTTTTCGAAATTTCAAGTTTCTTCACACTTTTAAAAATTGTTCAGAATTTAAAGGAAAGTTTAGAATTTTTAATTTTGTTTGAATTCTCAAAATTTGTTTGGAAATTTAAAAAGGTGTTCCAAAATTTTCAATTTTAAGGTAATAGGAATATGTTTGGAATTGCAAAATTTGATCGGAATTTTCAGAAAATGTTCATAAATTTCGAAAATTGTTTGAGATTTTCATAAAAATAGTAAATTAGAAAATTTTCACTTTTTACAAATTAAGTAATATTGTTGTGTTCTAAAACCTAAAAAATAAAACCAACTGAAAACTTGCTTTTTAGTAAAAATAGAAAAACCAGACGTAGCAAAAACATAAAGGGTGATGCAGCGCTCTGTACAGTAGCTAGTACTATTGAACGACCCGCGTCTAGGGATGCCACCATTTTAGGGCAAGGTGAATTATATAAGACCAATGGTAGATCCATGTAGAAAGTGCTGGGGGCCAGGCCTAAAACATGAGTATTTGAGGGTGCACAATGCTAAAAAGATTCTCATCTAGGCCCTTCCTCAAAAAAAACTTCACTGTTTGGTCCAAAGCTTTTGTTTGGGGGGCACAACCACCCCAGAGTTGTACATAGTTCCACCGGTGTATAGGACCACTCTTTTGACGCAACGCGAGTCATATATGAAATACCGGTAAAAGCAGCCCAACAATGACCCAGGAGATATTTTCTGTCTAATAAAAAGCCCAGGAGATAGTCATTCACTAGTCCGCTGTTGTCGATCTGGCAGACGCTGGCCACCTTCCGCCAGCGCCGGTGACAGGACGCACCTGCAGGCGGCGAGAAATCCGGGCAGACACTGAGCACATACTTCCTCCGTTTCTTTTTAGTTCGCATATAAGGTTTGGTCAAAGTCAAGTTTTATAGAGTTTGGCTAACTTTATATTAGAAAATATAAACATTCACAATATGAAATCAGTATATTCAGATGCACCATGAAACATATTTTCATACTATATAGTTTTAGTACGGTAGATGTTCATAATTTTTTATATAAATTTGGTCAAAATTTGTGTAGTTTGACTTTGACAAAATCTTATATGCGGAGTAAAAAGAAACGGAGGGAGTATTTGCTTAGGCCCTAGATTCTCAAAAAAAAAATGCTTAGGCCCTAGGGACAACTCAAAACTCCGCGCTTGCCTGCCTCCCTAGCCGAGATGCCGGCTGCGGATTGTGGATGGCTAGATGGCGGCCATGGTGTGATCCGGATGACTGGCGGTAGGGTGTCGCATCGCCTGAGATGTCCAGCTGTTGTCGAGCTGCTACTGCGTGAGATTTGTGGTCGGGATGACTGGCGGTAGGGTGTCGCATCAGTGGAGATGTCCGGTCATTGCCGATCTGGTATTGGGTGACATTTGTGGTCATGCGTTCCTTGAACAATCTCTTCCCGACTGCTCCAGGTACATCTTTATTTGGTCTCTTCTGAATCTTCCATATGGTTACTAAATTTGCTACTAGTACTACTGTACTCCCTACATTCCCTTATACAAGGTAACTATCAAAAATACATTTTGCATCAATACAAAGCCACCAATAGTAACCGAGGCAAAAATTAATGATGTTTTCTCGTACTAGTAGTAATTTTTTAATACTTACATGCATGTAGTCATAATGACACTTAGCTACTTTCTTCTCATTCATTCGTTACATGCTTGTGGCATCCCGGTTAACAAAAAGAAAAGTTGACTTGCAAAGCAATCATTAAATTCACTCTTGGTATCTGTAATCTGAGTTTGTGGCCTTGTATAAGGGAATAGAGGGAGTACTAGATATGCATTGCTCAAGTTTTCTAGTTATATTTGGTACATTTGTGGCCCCGGAAACCTTGGTTTGATGAAGAAACATACTATGTGAATGATTGATGAAGTAACATACTATGTGAATGATATGTGTGTCGTCCCTGTTTCTCTCGGGGCCCATATGACGTTGTTAGAACTTTAAAAGTCTAGCCGGCACCTAATGCTGGCTACGACTAAACATCCACCTGGTCAACAATGCATCGAAATATATTTACAACATGGTTTCCTGTGGGTGATGAAGGATACTGAAGTTGTATGTATTCTCTTTACCGAAAAAAAAATATGTATTCTCAAGAAGCATTTGTGCCCCTGTCTCCATTGTTGGACTTGGACCCCATATGACGTCCTTGTTAGAACTTGAAAAGTCCCGGCCGGCACCTGATGCCGGCTGCGACTAATTGGCCATCCACCTGGTCAAGAATGCATCAAAATATATTTAAAACAATATTTGTTGTGGAGGATGAATGATTGATGAAGACTCGGTGCAAGCTAGTAAACTGACCGTGTGTGCCAAGTTGTACTCCTTGTCTCGTATTCCTGGCATGTTGTTGTGTAGTTAGTATGATAAAAGCAAAGCCTGCAGAACTGTAAAACCACTCACCATTTCTCCCCCAAAGTCTAGCTATGGGTAGCTGCTTGCCATGGGGATTAGTGTCTTCGATAGTACTATTTTTGTCGTTACAGTTCATGCTTCACTTGTCCTCTGGCTGCTTCGTGGAGGAGAGGGCTGCTCTACTAGACATCCGGTCTTCTCTGGTAAGAGCGCATTCCCTGAGTGCGCTTGATTCATGGGGGGAGGATGGTGACGACTGCTGCTCGTGGGAGCGCGTGAAATGCAACAATACAACACAGCGAGTGTCTCATCTCAACCTTTCCTCTGTATGTGTAACTAATTCAGAAGGGAGTTGGTATGCAAACTCGACGGTGTTTTCTGCATTACATGACCTTCAATACCTTGATCTGTCATACAGTTATCGATGTTCACTAGCCTTGGAAGGTACGTTTGTGCTCCAAATTCTCTTTTCTTTAGAACAATATATGTATGTGCGATGACTTCTTATTCTCGTTGCTGTACAAACAAAAACACGTGCAGGTTTAGTTGGACTAGCCAAACTTCGAAATCTCGACCTCAGTTTCACTTGGTTGGGAGGGGGTTTCCCTGAATTTATTGGGCAAATTGTTTCACTGGAAGTTTTAGCTCTCAACGGTAACGGCATGACCGGAGGTCTTCCAAATGCAGGTAGAGATTTGTGCATAATTATAGTAGAGTGCTAAGGTAGCCGTAAAAAATTGCATATTCATAAACTCGTCTTCTACACACATTGCAGCTGTTGAGAATCTCAGAAACTTGCGACAACTGAACATTTCTTGGAATAGCTTGAACGGAAGCCTCCCAGCTTTGCTATTTGCACTTCCTCACCTAAAGTTCCTACATCTCTCCTATAATGACTTCGATGGGCATATTCCAATAGGCTCATTCTCGGGGCCAATGTCACTTGAAGTCCTAGATCTCGGTTTTAATCGCCTCAACGGAACTCTCCCAGTTAGAGGTAAAAAAAAAACTTACATTGGAAAAATGGTTTCATGTTTCATACCTCAGTTTCTGCCACCTGTATTAATTATACAACTTGTATGCATCGCAGCTTTTAAAAACATCAGGAGCTTGAATTTGGGTCATAACAAGTTTAGCGGATCTCTCCCTGTGTCATTATTTGCACTTCCTCAGATGAAGTCCCTAGATCTCTCACATAATAACTTTGAGGGACATTTTCCTATTAGTCTGTCTTCGGCACCAGTCCCCCTTGAGGTCTTACATCTGGAGTCTAATATGTTGAGTGGAGCTCTTCCCACTGAACGAGGTACAGAATGAGCATTTAATTCCGACCTAGATCAGTGAAAGTAATGTTGCCATTGTTTCTAATTGTTACATGATTTTATTATTTTGCAGAAACTAAAAATCTTCAGAACCTACGAGAGTTGTATTTGAGTTCCAACCAATTCAGCGGAAACATTCCAACATCCTTGTTTTCGCTTCCACATATTGAACGGTTGAATCTCTCAAATAATTTGCTGGGAGGGTCAATCCTGATAAATCCTTCCTCCAATCTTTCATTGTCGCTTAAGAGTCTTCGTTTTTCTCAAAACAATTTGAGTGGTAGACTTTCTTTCATTTCGCTTCAAAGCCTCACAAAACTAGAAGAGATAGACCTTTCAGGCAATGTTAACCTAGCTGTTGACATTAATATTTTCGGATGGGCACCTCCGTTCCAATTGAAACAACTGCTCCTCTCTGGTTGTGACCTTGACAAGAACATTATTGCGGAACCACATTTTTTACGCACACAGCGTCGTTTAGAGGTGCTTCATTTGTCCAACAATAACTTGTCAGGTAGCATGCCAAATTGGTTGTTTACTAAGGAAGCAACGCTACTGGATCTAAATCTTGGGAATAACTTGCTAACTGGATCACTGGACCCAATATGGCATACCCAATCTTCATTCGGTGTTATCAAGATACACATGAACCATATCACAGGACAGCTGCCGGCCAACCTCAGCTCAATGTTTCCAGGCTTGGCTGTTCTAGATTTTTCTAGTAACGACTTGTTTGGGCACATACCAACGTCAATATGTGAGATCAGCTCCATGGAACTTATAGACCTATCAAACAACAAACTTTCTGGGGGGGTTCCAGCTTGTGTTTTTACTAGTTATCCCTGGCTATACCTCTTGAAGGTCTCAAACAACAGGCTTGGTGGTCCAATTTTTGGTGGGATGAATAATCTGTCCAATAATATAGATGAATTGTGGTTGGATGGTAACAAATTTAAAGGGACATTGCCGCATGATCTGGCAGGACAGTCTATAAGCGTCATTGATTTGCAAGATAACGAGCTGTCTGGGGAACTCGATACGTCATTTTGGAATCTGCCCTATTTGTTAGCCCTGAATGTTGCTGGAAACCGTTTAACTGGCAAAATTGATGAACACATTTGTGGCTTCACAAGAATTCTCCTTCTAGATCTATCGCACAACAACCTTACAGGGTCTGTACCAAACAGTTGCTTCATAGTGCTGAATTTTCTTAACCTTACCGGGAACTCCTTATCTGGCGATATCTCTTTTCTCCTTTTCAACACATCTAGTCTGATTGCTTTGGATATCAGACACAATCAGTTCATGGGCAACCTTAATTGGGTAAGTTACCTAGAAAACATTAGGCTACTTTCGCTGGGCGGAAATAAGTTTGAAGGGCAGATCACTCCAACCCTGTGCAGACTCATGTACTTGAGGATACTTGATTTTTCACATAACAAGCTTTCAGGTTCTCTGCCAGCATGTATGGGTAATATCTCTTTCAAAGGTGATAGGGACGATGCAATTTTTCAGTCAGTATATGAGAGTAATATAGATGACTACTTCAGTGGCTATGACTTAAGAGACTTCACCTTTGCTACCAAAGGAAATATCTACACTTACGGTCGCAATTTCTTCGATTCAATGTCAGGGATCGACCTATCCGCAAACACGTTGGATGGAGAAATTCCCTGGGAGCTAGGGAACCTGAGCCATGTCAAATCCCTTAACCTGTCATATAATTTCTTTGTTGGCCCGATCCCGGCGACATTTGGCGGCATGGAGGAGATAGGAAGCTTGGACCTCTCCCACAATGAGCTGAGTGGACCAATACCTTGGTAGTTAAATCAATTGTCATCATTGGGGGCATTCTCTGTGGCATACAACAACTTGTCAGGATGCATACCAAACTATGGACAGCTCGGCTCATTCAGCATGGACAGCTACCTACCCAACACCAACCTTCACGAGATTACTCAGGGGAATACTTTTTTTTTAGAACGAAGGCTCGCGAGGAGCCCGGCTTTGAATTAACAAAGCCATCAACCGGCCAGGAGTTACAGCAAACAACCAAATTACAGCGGTCAGAAGGATACAATGGGAACACTGGACTGAAACGCTAACTACAACCTCCACAAGCAGCTAATGCAAAGGAAATTAAGATTACAGCTTGCAAAGGCCGAGCACTCCACACTAGGATCATATGAGGAAAAGCAGAGCAGCAAAGCAGGGCATATCCGACCTTCAAAGATGGCCATGCTCCAGGAACACCTAGAGAAGAAGGGGAACAACATCTTCCATCTCAATCACCGAAGAGGGACCCTACCCCCTCGCCATGGCTCGTAGGTGCCGCACCGTCGGGGTTTCGAGGAGCTCACCCTAGAGCTCGAAGAATGCCGCCCTCACATCGGAAGGTGGACATAGTGCGGCCACTTCAATTTGGGATATCCCTAGCCGGCCGCTCCGCCACGGTCCATGCCCAGCTAGGTGGAAATACGCTTCGTGGAATCGGACGATGAAGAGGAGGCAGCTCCGTCCCTCACCTGCAGCGCCTCCCGACCGCATCCCGCCTCCCTAACGGCGCCTCCAGCAAGGTCACGGCGCGCAAGGCGCCGCCGCCGCCAAATCCGAGAGGATATAAGGTTTTCACCCGGGCAGGGTGGGTCGGGGTGGAAGCAGGGGACCTCGGCTGCGCCCCCATGAAGGAAAGCAGCGCCTTGGGCGTTGCCGCCGCCGGACCGGCCGGACCGGCCAAGGTTTCCCCCGGTCCCCTAGCTGGCCACCAACTCGCACCAACGCCAGGGCCAGAGAGCAAATCACTAGCCACCGCCGACGGCGAGAGAGAGGTAGCCGGGAAGGGATTTCGAACCTCCAGATCTGACGAAGAATCTTCGCGCCGCGGCCGGATTCCACCAACCACCCGCCGCCCGCGCGGCCAGGCCCACTGGCCAGCACCCCTGCGAACGCCGCCCACCGCCCGACGATGCCGCCTCTCCGGTTGGGGCCGCCGCCCCAGGAACCGCAGGCCTTCGAGAAGGGATGGAGCGCCGAGATCCTCGCCGCCACCTTCACCGGCGCCCGCGCAGGCTTCCCGGCGGGCGTCTCCGGTAGCGGCGAGGGGAAGAAGGGAGTGGAGGGGGGTGGCGGCGGCCGCGGAACCCTAGTCGCCCCCGAGTCGCCCAGGGGGGCGACGCGAGGGCCGGGGGCACAAATCGGCGGGACTGTCCTCAGGGGAATACTTGTGCTGCTCCCGGTCCAGGTCCTGCTGTGGGGAATGATGTGGAGACGCCCAATGACCTAGTTCTATATGTTGTCACAGCTGCCGGCTTTGTGTTGACATTTTGGGCCACCGTTGGGTTCTCATTTTGCCATCCTTACGGAAGATCCGTGATACTCAAGCTGTAGTGCTTGAGCAATTAAACATTGCAAGTCATATAGTGCTTGAGCATTACACATGTTAGCTACAGTATACTTTAAATGTAAGATCCACAGAGCTTCCTTAATTCCTTTCTGGCTCCGTAATGTAACCTACTCCTTTGTAACAGATTGTACTTTTCTTACAGAGAATGTATCAGAAGCTTTACATGCGCAGAAAATAACACATCGTACTATTGATGCTGGCAAAAAATGTTTACATGTTTCAAAAAAATGTTTTGTGACATTTAAAATATATTTATACAATGTACGAAATATTTTTACAAGTGAAAAAAAATGTATGTGACATTTCAAAAAATGTTCTTACGTGGAAAAAAATATATCTGTGACATTAAAAAAATGTATATATAATCTGAAACAAATGTTCATCTAATGAAAAAATGGTTTCATAACATTAAAAATTACAATGTGTATTTTTTAGAAAACTTAAATTTATCCAACGAAATGTTCAAACATGGATTCATAAAAATGGTCATCATGTATTTAAAAAAATATTCAACGTGCATCAAAAAATGTTATGCGTGTATTCCAAAAGAAAAATTTATAGCCTGTACTGGAAAAACTAGACATGTACTTGAAAATAAATGTTAAAAAAGCAGAAAAGCCGATATAAGAGAACACATTGCAACAAACAGAAGAAAAAAACAAACGGAAGGTTCTAAAACCGTTCGGAGCCGATCCATAGAACCTTTCTAAAACCGCTTGATGGGCTGGCGACCCCCGGAGGCGAGATATAGCCCTGGCAGAAGCAGCCCCCCACCCAGCTATGATATGCAATAGTAGGCCTGGAAGAAATGAGTTAGCCGGCCTTATTACCGGCCCGGCGAAAGAAGTGAGGACTCGTTCGCTTTCGGCCGTCGCCATCTCCGGCGGCCGGACGCAACTGGCAGTGGCGAAATCCGCGCAGAGCACCGACCACACATACTTGCCCAGGGCCTAGTCCGCCTTCCTCAGTCCCCAGCCTGTGTGGATGGTGTACGATTTCTGAGTCTTGGTCCAAGTAAACTCCTGGACTTGTATTCCTGGCATGTCCTTGTCTATAATACCAAGTACTAGGGAGCTAGCGAAAGATAAAGCAAGCCTGCAGGCGTTAGAACCACTCACCATTTCCCCCTCAAAGTCTAGGAACTACCATACAGCCCAACGCTAGTTTATATGCGCACAGACAGGAGAGGGGAAAGCTTATTACTATCAGATATGGGAAGCTTCTTGCCATGGGGATCGTTGATACTACTATTTCTGTTGTTACAGTCCATACTTCACTTGTCCTCCGGCTGCTTGATGGAGGAGAGGGCTGCACTAATGGACATCAGGTCTTTCCTTATGAGAGCGCATTCCCTGATTGCGCTTGATTCATGGAGGAAGGATGATGATGACTGCTGCTCGTGGGAGCTTGTGAAATGCAACAATGAAACAAAGCGAGTGTCTCATCTCTACCTTTCGGGTGTATACCTAAGTAACCTAACAATTCCAGATGTCCCTCAGTATTTAAACTCGACGGTATTTTCTGCATTCCACGAGCTTCAGTACCTAGATCTATCATCCAATTCTTTCCGTTCACTAAGCTTGGAAGGTATGTATCTGCTCCAAATTCTCATAAAACAACATGTGTGAGTGGTCACTCTTATTCTCACGACTGTACAAACTAAAACTACTGCAGGGTTGGTTGGACTATCCAAGCTTCGATATCTCGACCTCAGTGACAATACATTTGAAGGGTGTTTCCCTGAAACTATTGGGCGCATTGTTTCACTGGAAGTCTTGGTTCTCAACTATAACAACATGAATGGACGTCTTCCAACCACAGGTAATACAAAATTATAACTACTTCTTACAGTACTGAGATAGATATCAAATTTTTCGTACCCATACCGATAATCATCTCATGTTGTCCCTACACACTTCGCAGCTGTTGAAAATCTTAGAAACTTGCGACAATTGAATATGTCTGAGAATAGCTTCAGCGGAAACCTCCCAGAACCGCTATTTTCACTCCCTCACTTAAAGATCCTGGATCTCTC
Source organism: Triticum aestivum (assembly GCF_018294505.1). Taxonomy (NCBI): domain Eukaryota; kingdom Viridiplantae; phylum Streptophyta; class Magnoliopsida; order Poales; family Poaceae; genus Triticum; species Triticum aestivum. Next base: position 749,465,840 of record NC_057798.1, on the reverse strand, counting down.
CAGCAATAACTTTGGTGGGCATATTCCAGTTAGTTCATCCTCAGGGCCCATTTCACTTGAAGTCTTAGATCTCAGCATTAATGGCCTCAGTGGAACTCTCCCAGTTAAAGGTAAAAATTATATTACTTATATTTTAAAAAGGAACATCAAGTTTCATACCTCAAATTGTACACCCTCCACAATAACTATACTACCTGTTTACATCTCAGCCTTTGGAAACATCAGGAACTTGAATTTGCATGGCAACCTATTCAGTGGATCTCTCCCAGTGTCAATATTTGCACTTCCTCATCTGAAGTTCCTAGATCTCTCATATAATAATTTTGTGGGACGTTTTCCTATTAATTTCTCGTCAGAACCAGTTCCACTTGATGTCTTATGTCTTCACGGTAATAGCATGAGTGGAGCACTGCCGATTGAACGAGGTACAGAGCATTTCCCGCTTATCACGCTAAAAACGAGTGTTGCCAATATTTCTAATTGTTACATGATTTTCCTATGTTTGCAGCATTTGAAAATCTACTGAACCTACGGGAGTTGTATCTGAGTTCCAACCGATTCATCGGAAACATTCCAACATTCTTGTTTTCGCTACCACACATTGAACAGTTAAATCTATCAACTAATTATTTTGAAGGACCATTTCCGATAAATCCATCTTCGAATCTTTCATCGTCACTTAAGAGTCTTCGGTTCTCCCAAAACAATCTGAGTGGTAGACTTTCTTTCGTTTGGCTTGGAAACCTCACAAAACTTGAAGAGATAGATCTTTCAGGCAATGCCAACCTGGCTGTTAATATTTCCGGATGGACACCTCCGTTCCAGTTGAAACAACTACTGCTCTCTGCTTGTGACCTTGACAAGAACATAATTGCGGAACCACATTTTTTACGCACACAGCGTCATTTAGAGGTGCTTGATTTGTCCAACAATAACTTGTCATGCAGCATGCCAAATTGGTTGTTTACAGAGGAAGCAACACTACAGGTTCTAAATCTTGGGAATAACTCGCTAACTGGATCGCTGGACCCAATATGGCATACCCAATATTCTCTCAGCAGTATCGATATACACATGAACCATGTCGCAGGACAGCTGCCGGCCAACCTCAGCTCAATGTTTCCAATTTTGTCTGTTCTAGATTTTTCTAGTAACAACTTGTTTGGGGACATACCAACGTCACTGTGCGAGATCAGCTTCATGGGAATTTTAGACCTATCAAACAACAAACTTTCTGGGGAGGTCCAGCTTGTGTTTTTATTAATTATCCCCTGCTATTGATTTTGAAGGTCTCAAACAACAAGCTTGGTGGTCCGATTTTTGGTGGGATGAATAGGACAGACCCAGTGCATAGAAGCTCCCACACAAGGTGGGGTCTGGGGAGGGATTATAGGAACCTAGTCTTACCCCTGCAAAGTGCAATGCAGAGAGGCTGGTTCGAACCCACGACCTCTTGGCACAAGTGGGGAGGACTTCACCACTGCGCCAGGCCTGCCCTCTTTTGGTGGGATGAATAATCTGACCAATATTGTTGAATTGTGCTTGGATGGTAACAAATTTACAGGGACATTACCTCATGATCTGGCAGGACAGTCTATAAACGTCATTGATTTGCATGATAACGAGCTGTCTGGCAAACTCGATACGTCATTTTGGAATATGTCTTATTTGAGAGCCCTGAATCTTGCTGGTAACCATATAACTGGCAAAATTGGTCAACACATTTGTGGCTTCACAAGAATTCGCCTTTTAGATCTATCGCACAACAACCTCACAGGGTCTGTACCAAACAGTTGCTTCATAGGGCTCAAATTTCTTAACCTTACTGGGAACTCCTTATCTGGCGATATCTCTTTTCTCCTTTACAACACATCTAGTCTGATTGCTTTGGATATCAGACACAATCAGTTCACGGGCAACCTAAACTGGGTACGTTATCTTGACAGCATTAGGCTACTTTCACTGGGCGGAAACAAGTTTGAAGGGCAGATCACTCCAAACCTTTGCAGACTCGTGTACTTGAGGATACTTGATTTGTCGCATAACAGACTTTCAGGTTCGCTAGCGGTATTGTTGGAGTTGTGTCGAATATTGTGTACAAGGTAGGTTATAGTTGGACTTGTAGTTGTACCGTGTTTACATAGGATGTGGAGTCGTGTCCTAGTAGGACACTTGTATCCTAGGCCTCTCTTATATAGCGGGGGTAGACACACAATGTAACCTATGCCAACATAATAGCACCAGAACGCAGGGGAAGCCGGCGGCATGTGCCGGTGTCCAGGGCGACCGGGTGCGGTATTGTAGCGGTGTCATGGGGAGGAGCGCCCATAGTCAGGCCCCGGGGATGTAGCCATATCGGTGAACCTCGTTAACAAATCTCGGTGTCGTGCTCGTGTGATTGCTTGGTCCTCGGAAGATCGACGGTATGCCTCCGATTTATTCTAACAAGTGGTATCAGAGCTAGGTTGTCCGGAGGTTATGGATTGTTGATCTAAAGGAAGCGACCGGAACGCACGTGTGCGTGTGACAAAAGCAGACGATGCGACGGTCGATCGGCGGCTTGATTGGGCGAGCATACTACTGCGGCGGAGGCGTCCCAGCAGGAGACTTCACCGATTTGGGCAAGGCGTGGGTGCACGTGGCGGCGACTAGTATCGACATGGACATGCGGCCGGGTTTGATCCGAAGCGCGAGGCACGGGCGCTGGAAGCCTAGGTCGGATTCTCCACCGATCGAGTCAGACGCGGAGAAGTGTGCTGGCCTAAGGCCCTTGGCGCGCTGCAGCCTGCAGGGCAAGTGCCCAGGCGTAGCAGCGCAGGAGCGAGGCAACACGCAGGCGTGGCTGGCTAAGGGGCTGCGGAGGCCGGATGTATACGATACAAGCTACGTATCGAAGTAGGCAAAGAGATTTGTTTGTAAAAAAAAAAAGAGGGACCGAGTCCCTGGAGGAGACGTGTTCTCCTAGTGGCCGAGACATAGACGTGCAACATCTAGACTGCCTCCAAACAAAGTGCATCAGAATGGAAAAGCATTGACAAAGCAAGAGCTACGAATTGAAGTTGAGCCAAGATAATTTATTCACAAGGTCAGCCGTACAATGAATTGTGACAGCAACAGGTACCAGGTTTGAGGTGGAGAAGTTCAACGGGACTGAAAGCTTTGGGTTATGGCAGACAAGAGTGAAAATTTGTTGGCACAATAGGGATGCTTGAAGGCGTTGCGGGATGTCAAGCCAGATGGACGATGAGGACTGTGAGGAGTTGTAGATGGTTGCAGTCTGGGGAAGTTCGGCTGGGTCAGGCTTGTTAGTCTGATGGATCAACGCGAGTCGGTTGGTACAGAAGACGATGGTGGAATCGGCGACGACGACGTAGGAGCGTGATGCTGATGGTGACCGACTTCTGGGCGTGGAAACACGTGGCACGGGCCTGAGGGCTTGTGTGGCTTCGACAAGACTATGGCGTGGGGTTGATTCAAGATGGCATACGCATGTGAGCTTGAAGTCGACAGGACGCGGGGTGGACTGATCATCTACCATGGAGTCATGTTGAAGGTGGAGCTGGATTGAGGGGCTACGGTGTAAGGATCCAGAGAATCGAAGCCTATTCAGCGGGGAAAAGTGAGTGACATGTAATTTGGACTGGAGCCCAGTGGTCTGATGGAAGAGTGAAACTCGTCATCGGTCGGTGATGATCGGTGGTACTTTGCAATGGATGTTGAGTGGTGTGGTTTCACGAACCTTGAGACTCGACCAGGACAGCGAAGGCTCGACGCGGTAATAGCGGCGAGGCGTGCGGTATGCACGGGACATGGAGACGGGCCAGGGCTCTGGTGGTCATACATGTGGTGAGGCAACTGCGAATTTGACTCGGGATGACTACAAGCAACGGTGAAATTCTTTCAAGTTTCAGACATGCGGTCAAGAAAGGAGCGGTGATGTTGAGTTCAGGTAACTCTTATGTGTTACACCCAATATGTGAGTTGTTCACTTTCACGCAGGTCAGTGATCGGTGTGTGATGGCGTTGGACGGATACTCTGGAAGTTGGGAGCACAAACTAGAGTAACAAGGAACTTAATTTTGCTCGAGTGTTGACTGTGGTCAAGAAAAGAAGGAACTACAAGTTGCAGGTGGAGTCACATGGAGTCTTTGGAGTAGCAGCGGTGCTCATGGGATAAGCTCAAGTCCAATGTACATGGAAGTTTGACGCATTGACGAATTCAAGGTGGTGGAGAATATTCGCCAAGGTGGAGTTTGTTGGAGTTGTGTCGAATATTGTGTACAAGGTAGGTTACAGTTGGACTTGTAGTTGTAACGTGTTTACATAGGATGTGGAGTCGTGTCCTAGTAGGACACTTGTATCCTAGGCCTCTCTTATATAGCGTGGGTAGACACACAATGTAACCTATGCCAACATAATAGCACCAGAACGCAGGGGAAGCCGGCGGCATGTGCCGGTGTCCAGGGCGATCGGGTGCGGTATTGTAGCGGTGTCATGGGGAGGAGCGCCCATAGTCAGGCCCCGGGGATGTAGCCATATCGGTGAACCTCGTTAACAAATCTCGGTGTCGTGCTCGTGTGATTGCTTGGTCCTCGGAAGATCGACGGTATGCCTCCGATTTATTCTAACAAGTGGTATCAGAGCTAGGTTGTCCGGAGGTTATGGATTGTTGATCTAAAGGAAGCGACCGGAACGCACGTGTGCGTGTGACAACAGCAGACGATGCGACGGTCGATCGGCGGCTTGATCGGGCGAGCATACTACTGCGGCGGAGGCGTCCCAGCAGGAGACTTCACCGATTTGGGCAAGGCGTGGGTGCACGTGGCGGCGACTAGTATCGACATGGACATGCGGCCGGGTTTGATCCGAAGCGCGAGGCACGGGCGCTGGAAGCCTAGGTCGGATTCTCCACCGATCGAGTCAGACGCGGAGAAGTGTGCTGGCCTAAGGCCCTTGGCGCGCTGCAGCCTGCAGGGCAAGTGCCCAGGCGTAGCAGCGCAGGAGCGAGGCAACACGCAGGCGTGGCTGGCTAAGGGGCTGCGGAGGCCGGATGTATACGATACAAGCTACGTATCAAAGTAGGCAAAGAGATTTGTTTGTAAAAAAAAGAGGGACCGAGTCCCTGGAGGAGACGTGTTCTCCTAGTGGCCGAGACATAGACGTGCAACATCTAGACTGCCTCCAAACAAAGTGCATCAGAATGGAAAAGCATTGACAAAGCAAGAGCTACGCATTGAAGTTGAGCCAAGATAATTTATTCACAGGGTCAGCCGTACAATGAATCGTGACAGCAACAGGTACCAGGTTTGAGGTGGAGAAGTTCAACGGGACTGAAAGCTTTGGGTTATTGCAGACAAGAGTGAAAATTTGTTGGCACAACAGGGATGCTTGAAGGCATTGCGGGATGTCAAGCCAGATGGACGATGAGGACTGTGAGGAGTTGCAGATGGTTGCAGTCTGGGTAAGTTCGGCTGGGTCAGGCTTGTTAGTCTGATGGATTGACGCAAGTCGGTTGGTATAGAAGACGGTGGTGGAATCAGCGATGACGACATAGGAGCGTGATGCTGATGGTGACCGACTTCTGGGCGTGGAAACACGTGGCACGGGCCTGAGGGCTTGTGTGGCTTCGACAAGACTATGGCGTGGGGTTGATTCAAGATGGCATACGCATGTGAGCTTGAAGTCGACGGGACGCGGGGTGGACTGATCATCTACCATGGAGTCATGTTGAAGGTGGAGCTGGATTGAGGGGCTATGGTGTAAGGATCCAGAGAATCGAAGCCTATTCAGCGGGGAAAAGTGAGTGACATGTAATTTGGACTGGAGCCCAGTGGTCTGATGGAAGAGTGAAACTCGTCATCGGTCGGTGATGATCGGTGGTACTTTGCAATGGGTGTTGAGTGGTGTGGTTTCACGAACCTTGAGACTCGACCGGGACAGCGAAGGCTCGACGCGGTAATAGCGGCGAGGCGTGCTGTATTCACGGGACATGGAGACGGGCCAGGGCTCTGGTGGTCATACATGTGGTGAGACAACTGCGAATTTGACTCGGGATGACTACAAGCAACGGTGAAATTCTTTCAAGTTTTAGACAAGCGGTCAAGAAAGGAGCGGTGCTGTTGAGTTCAGGTAACGCTTATGTGTGACACCCAATATGTGAGTTGTTCACTTTCACGCAGGTCAGTGATCGGTGTGTGATGGCGTTGGACGGATACTCTGGAAGTTGGGAGCACAAACTAGAGTAACAAGGAACTTAATTTTGCTCGAGTGTTGACTGTGGTCAAGAAAAGAAGGAACTACAAGTTGCAGGTGGAGTCACATGGAGTCTTTGGAGTAGCAGTGGTGCTCATGGGATAAGCTCAAGTCCAATGTACATGGAAGTTTGACGCATTGACGAATTCAAGGTGGTGGAGAATATTCGCCAAGGTGGAGTTTGTTGGAGTTGTGTCGAATATTGTGTACAAGGTAGGTTACAGTTGGACTTGTAGTTGTACCGTGTTTACATAGGATGTGGAGTCGTGTCCTAGTAGGACACTTGTATCCTAGGCCTCTCTTATATAGCGGGGGTAGACACATAATGTAACCTATGCCAACATAATAGCACCAGAACGCAGGGGAAGCCGGCGGCATGTGCCGGTGTCCAGGGCGACCGGGTGCGGTATTGTAGCGGTGTCATGGGGAGGAGCGTCCATAGTCAGGCCCTGGGGATGTAGCCATATCGGTGAACCTCGTTAACAAATCTCGGTGTCGTGCTCGTGTGATTGCTTGGTCCTCGGAAGATCGACGGTATGCCTCGGATTTATTATACCAAGTGGTATCAGAGCTAGGTTGTCCGGAGGTTATGGATTGTTGATCTAAAGGAAGCGATCGGAAGGCACGTGTGCGTGTGACAACAGCAGACGATGCGGCGGTCGATCGACGGCTTGATCGGGCGAGCGTACTACTGCGGCGGAGGCGTCCCAGCAGGAGACTTCACCGATTTGGGCAAGGCGTGGGTGCACGTGGCGGCGACTCGTATCGACATGGACATGCGGCCGGGTTCGATCCGAAGAGCGAGGCACGGGCGTTGGAAGCCTAGGTCGGATTCTCTACCGAGTCAGACGCGGAGAAGTGTGCTGGCCTAAGTCCCTTGGCGCGCTGCAGCCTGCAGGGCAGGTGCCCAGGCGTAGCAGCGCAGGAGCGAGGCAACACGCAGGCGCGGCTGGCTGAGGGGCTACGGAGGCCGGATGTATACGATACAAGCTACGTATCGAAGTAGGCAAACAGATTTGTTTGTAAAAAAAAGAGGGACCGAGTCCCTGGAGGAGACGTGTTCTCCTAGTGGCCGAGACATAGACGTGCAACATCTAGATTGCCTCCAAACGAAGTGCATCAGAATGGAAAAGCATTGACAAAGCAAGAGCTACGCATTGAAGTTGAGCCAAGATAATTTATTCACAGGGTCAGCCGTACAATGAATCGTGGCAGCAACAGGTACCAGGTTTGAGGTGGAGAAGTTCAATGGGACTGAAAGCTTTGGGTTATGGTAGACAAGAGTGAAAATTTGTTGGCACAATAGGGATGCTTGAAGGCGTTGCGGGATGTCAAGCCAGATGGATGATGAGGACTGTGAGGAGTTGCAGATGGTTGCAGTCTGGGGAAGTTCGGCTGGGTCAGGCTTGTTAGTCTGATGGATCGACGCGAGTCGGTTGGTACAGAAGACGGTGGTGGAATCGGCGACGACGACATAGGAGCGTGATGCTGATGGTGACCGACTTCTGGGCGTGGAAACACGTGGCACGGGCCTGAGGGCTTGTGTGGCTTCGACAAGACTATGGCGTGGGGTTGATTCAAGATGGCATACGCATGTGAGCTTGAAGTCGACGGGACGCGGGGTGGACTGATCATCTACCATGGAGTCATGTTGAAGGTGGAGCTGGATTGAGGGGCTACGGTGTAAGGATCCAGAGAATCGAAGCCTATTCAGCGGGGAAAAGTGAGTGACATGTAATTTGGACTGGAGCCCAGTGGTCTGATGGAAGAGTGAAACTCGTCATCGGTCGGTGATGATCGGTGGTACTTTGCAATGGGTGTTGAGTGGTGTGGTTTCACGACCCTTGAGACTCGACCGGGACAGCGAAGGCTCGACGCGGTAATAGCGACGAGGCGTGCGGTATGCACGGGACATGGAGACGGGCCAGGGCTCTGGTGGTCATACATGTGGTGAGGCAACTGCGAATTTGACTCGGGATGACTACAAGCAACGGTGAAATTCTTTCAAGTTTCAGACATGCGGTCAAGAAAGGAGAGGTGATGTTGAGTTCAGGTAACTCTTATGTGTTACACCCAATATGTGAGTTGTTCACTTTCACGCAGGTCAGTGATCGGTGTGTGATGGCGTTGGACGGATACTCTGGAAGTTGGGAGCACAAACTAGAGTAACAAGGAACTTAATTTTACTCAAGTGTTGACTGTGGTCAAGAAAAAAAGGAACTACAAGTTGCAGGTGGAGTCACATGGAGTCTTTGGAGTAGCAGTGGTGCTCATGGGATAAGCTCAAGTCCAATGTACATGGAAGTTTGACGCATTGACGAATTCAAGGTGGTGGAGAATATTCGCCAAGGTGGAGTTTGTTGGAGTTGTGTCGAATATTGTGTACAAGGTAGGTTACAGTTGGACTTGTAGTTGTACCGTGTTTACATAGGATGTGGAGTCGTGTCCTAGTAGGACACTTGTATCCTAGGCCTCTCTTATATAGCGGGGGTAGACACACAATGTAACCTATGCCAACATAATAGCACCAGAACGCAGGGGAAGCCGGCGGCATGTGCCGGTGTCCTGGGCGACCGGGTGCGGTATTGTAGCGGTGTCATGGGGAGGAGCGTCCATAGTCAGGCCCCGGGGATGTAGCCATATTGGTGAACCTCGTTAACAAATCTCGGTGTCGTGCTTGTGTGATTGCTTGGTCCTCGGAAGATCGACGGTATGCCTCGGATTTATTCTAACAGGTATGTATTGGTAATATATCTTTCAAAGGTGATACAGATGATCAAATTTTTCAGCCAGTTCATCAAGTTGTGTCATACTTCTACACCAATACTTATGACTTAGTAGACTTAACTTTCGCTACTAAAGGGAATTTATACACATATGGTCACAGTTTCTTTGTTTCGATGTCAGGGATCGATCTATCTGCAAACATGTTGGATGGCGAAATTCCCTGGGAGAGAGGGCCCCCCCGGCCCTCGCGTCGCCCCCCTGGGCGACTCGGGGGCGACTAGGGTTCCGCGGCCACCGCCACCCCCCTCCACTCCCTTCTTCCCCTCGCCGCTACCGGAGACGGCCGTCGGGAAGCCTGCGCGGGCGCCGGTGAAGGTGGCGGCGAGGATCTCGGCGCTCCATCCCCTCTCGGAGGCCTGTGGTTCCTGGGGCGGCGGCCCCAACCGGAGAGGCGGCATCGTCGGGCGGTGGGCGGCGTTCGCAGGGGTGCTGGCCAGTGTGCCTGGCCGCGCGGGCGGCGGGTGGTTGGTGGAATCCGGCCGCGGCGCGAAGATTCTTCGTCAGATCTGGAGGTTCGAAATCCCTTCCCGGTTACCTCTCTCTCGCCCTCGGCGGTGGCTTGTGATTTGCTCTCTGGCGCTGGCGTTGGTGCGAGTTGGTGGCCAGCTAGGGGACCGGGGGAAACCTTGGCCGGTCCGGCCGGTCCGGCGGCGGCAACGCCCAAGGGTGCTGCTTTCCTCCATGGGGGCGCAGCCGAGGTCCCCTGCTTCCACCCCGCCCCACCCTGCCCGGGTGAAAACCTTATATCCTCTCGGATTTGGCGGCGGCGGCGCCTTGCGCGCCGTGACCTTGCTGGAGGCGCCGTTAGGGAGGCGGGATGCGGTCGGGAGGCGCTGCAGGTGAGGGACGGAGCTGCCTCCTCTTCATCGTCCGATTCCACGAAGCGTATTTCCACCTAGCTGGGCATGGACCGTGGCGGAGCGGCCGGCTAGGGATATCCCAAATTGAAGTGGCCGCACTATGTCCACCTTCCGATGTGAGGGCGGAATTCTTCGAGCTCTAGGGTGAGCTCCTCGAAACCCCGACGGTGCGGCGCCTAGGAGCCATGGCGAGGGGGTAGGGTCCCTCTTCGGTGATTGAGATGGAAGATGTTGTTCCCCTTCTTCTCTAGGTGTTCCTGGAGCATGGCCATCTTTGAAGGTCGGATATGCCCTGCTTTGCTGCTCTGCTTTTCCTCATATGATCCTAGTGTGGAGTGCTCGGCCTTTGCAAGCTGTAATCTTAATTTCCTTTGCATTAGCTGCTTGTGGAGGTTGTAGTTAGCGTTTCAGTCCAATGTTCCCATTGTATCCTTCTGACCGCTGTAATTTGGTTGTTTGCTGTAACTCCTGGCCGGTTGATGGCTTTGTTAATTCAAAGCCGGGCTCCTCACGAGCCTTCGTTCTAAAAAAAAATTTCCCTGGGAGCTAGGAAAGCTGAGCCACATCAAATCCCTCAACCTAGCCAACAATTTCTTTATTGGCTCAATCCCCGCGACCTTTGGCGGCATGGAGGAGATAAAAAGCTTGGACCTCTCACACAACAAGTTGAGTGGACCAATACCTTGGCCGTTGACCCAGTTATCAGCTCTGGACCTCTCACACAACAACTTGTCAGGATGCAGACCAAACTCTGGTCAGCTCAGCTCATTCGGCATGGACAGCTACCTAGGCAACACCAACCTTCACAATATTACTCAGGGGAATACTTGTGCTGCTCCCGGTCCAGATCCTGCTGTGGGGAAAGTTGTGGAAGAGACAGCCAGTGACCCAGTTCTATATGTGGTCACAGCTGCTGGCTTTGTGTTGACATTTTGGGCCACTCTCGGGTTCTCATTTTGCCATCCTTACGGAAAATCTGTAATGCTCAAGCTGTAGTGCTTGAGCAATCACACATTGCAAGTTGTGTAACGTGAACCACCTTACTACATTCATGTAGTGCTTGAGATGGAGCTTCCTTAAATTTCTTTTTGGCTCTGTAATGTATGGCCAGTAAACAATGGAGGTTCATGCTAGCTAAGTCACCGCTAAATCCTTTCCATGCTTGTTCTTGACAACCTTTCCAGTTTCTGATCTATGGCCAGTAGCACCAGCATACCTCCTTTGAGATCATCAGTCTACTCTATTTTTGAACTTTTGCTAAAATCATTTTATCTCTGTAATAGTCCGTAAAAAGGAATTTATCTAAAACATTGAGATTTAGATAGTTCAGCAAAATGTCGATTATTGATAGTGCTTGAGTTATTACACATCATTGCGGAAGATCTGTAATTCTCAAGCCATAGTTGCCTGAACAATTACAAATTGTAGGTTATGTAATGTAAACAATATTACAGTTATGTACTGTGAACTCCTGAAAATTCTTTCTGAGTACGTAATGTAATTGTATTTTGTAGTGGATTCTACCTTTTCTCGCTGAGTGTATCAGATGAACTTGATTAGTACAGTGAGAGAAACTCCAAAGAAAGAGCGACCTTGCACTTCTCACATGAAGTCAGAAGTTAACATGCAGAATCTTAAAAGGGCAGCCGCTTCACATGCAGAATCTTAGCATATACAAAAATGGTGGAGGTTCATGCATTCATACTAGCAAAGTCGCCGCTAATTTCTTCTCTTGCTTGTTCTTGACGACCTTTTACCCTTTCCAGAATCTGATTTCATGGCCAGTGGCACCAGCATACCTCCTTTGAGATCAAAGCATGTGAACTCTTCGCAATAGACTTTTGTAACTTAATGGAATATCTGTAACTCCAATCTTGGAGTGTGCGATGATGATCATATCAATCTTGAAACCACTTCCAATACACATCGTCACTTCACCCTCAGCTAGTCTCTGTTTATTCTGTAACTCCTGCTTCGAGTTACTAATATTTAGCAACCGAACAAGTATCAAATACTCAGGGGCTACTATAAACACTAGTAAAGTACACATCAATAACATGTATATCAAATATACCCTTGTTCACTTTGCCATCCTTCTTATCCACCAAATATTCAGGGCATTTCCGCTTCTAGTGACCATTTCCTTTGCAGTATAATCACTTAGTTTCAGGCTTTGGTCCAGCTTTGGGCTTCTTCGCGGGACTGATAACTTGCTTGTCATTCTACTTGAAGTTCCCTTTCTTTCCCTTTGCCCTTTTCTTGAAACTAGTGATCTTGTCAACCATCAACACTTGATGCTCTTTCTTGATTTCTATCTTCATCGATTTCAACATCACGAAGAGCTCGGGAATCGTTTTCGTCATCCCTTGCATACTATAGTTCATCACAAAGTTCTACTAACTTGGTGATGGTGACTAGAGAACTCTGTCAATCACTATCTTATCTGGAAGATTAACTCCCACTTGATTCAAGCGATTGAAGTACCCAGACAATCTGAGCACATGCTCACTAGTTGAGCGATTCTCCTCCATCTTTTAGCTATAGAACTTGTTGGAGACTTCATATCTCTCAACTCGGGTATTTTCTTAAAATATTAACTTCAACTCCTGGAACATCTCATATGGTCCATGACGTTCAAAAACATCTTTGAAGTCCCGATTCTAAGCCGTTAAGCATGGTGCACTAAACTATCAAATAGTCATCATATTGAGCTAGCCAAACATTCATAACGTCTGCATCTGCTCCTGCAATAGGTCTGTCACCTAGCGGTGCATTAAGGACATAATTCTTCTGTGCATCAATGAGGATAAACCTCATATCACGGATCCAATCCGCATCATTGCTACTAACATCTTTCAACACAGTTTTCTCTAGGAACATATCAAAATAAACATATGAGAACAACAACGCGAGCTATTGATCTATAACATAATTTGCAAAATACTACCAGGACTAAGTTCATGATAAATTTAAGTTCAATTAATCATATTACTTAAGAACTCCCACTTAGACAGACATCTCTCTAGTCATCTAAGTGATTACGTGATCCAAATCAACTAAACCATGTCCGATCATCACGTGAGATGGAGTAGTTTCAATGGTGAACATCACTATGTTGATCATATTTACTATATGATTCACGTTCGACCTTTCGGTCTCTGTGTTCCGAGGCCACATCTGTATATGCTAGGCTCGTCAAGTTTAACCTGAGTATTCCGTGTGTGCAACTGTTTTGCACTCGTTGTATTTGAACGTAGAGCCTATCACACCCGATCATCACATGGTGTCTCAGCACGAAGAACTTTCGCAACGGTGCATACTCAGGGAGAACACTTCTTGATAATTAGTGAGAGATCATCTTAAAATGCTAACGTCAAACAAAACAAAATAAGATGTATAACAGATAAACATCATATGCAATCAAAATATGTGACATGATATGGACATGATCATCTTGCGCCTTTGATCTCCATCTCCAAAGTACGGTCATGATCTCTATCGGCACCGGCACGACACCATGATCTTCATCATCTTGATCTATATCAATGTGTCATCACATGGTCGTCTCGCCAACTATTGCTCTTGCAACTATTGCTATCGCATAGCGATAAAGTAAAGCAATTATTTGGCACTTGCATCTTATGCAACGAAGAGACAACCATAGGGCTTCTGCCAGTTGCCGATAACTACGGTTACAAAACATAATCATCTCATACAATAAAATATAGCATCACGTCTTGACCATATCACATCACAACATGCCCTGCAAAAACAAGTTAGACGTCCTCTACTTTGTTGTTGCAAATTTTACGTGGCTGCTACGGGCTGAGCAAGAACCGTTCTTACCTACGCATCAAAACCACAACGATAGTTCGTCAAGTTAGTGCTGTTTTAACGTTCGCAAGGACCGGGCGTAGCCACACTCGGTTCAACTAAAATTGGAGAAACAGACACCCTCTATTCACCTGTGTGCAAAGCACGGCGGTAAAACCAGTCTCGCGTAAGCGTACGCGTAATGTCGGTCCGGGCCGCTTCATCCAACAATACCGCCGAACCAAAGTATGACATGCTGGTAAGCAGTATGACTTATATCGCCCACAACTCACTTGTGTTCTACTCGTGCATATAACATCAACGCATAAAACCTAGGCCCGGATGCCACTGTTGGGGAACGTAGTAATTTCAAAAAAATTCCTACGTACACGCAAGATCATGGTGATGGCATAGCAACGAGAGGAGAGAGTGTTGTCCACGTACCCTCGTAGACCATAAGCGGAAGCGTTATGACAACGCGGTTGATGTAGTCATACGTTTTCACGATCCGACCGATCCAAGCACCGAACGTACGACACCTCCGAGTTCAGCACACGTTCAGCTCGATGATGATCCCCGGGCTCCGATCCAGCAAAGCTTCGGGGATGAGTTCCGTCAGTACGACGGCATGGTGACGATGATGATGCTCTACCGGCGCAGGGCTTCGCCTAAACTCCGCGACGATATGACCGAGGTGGAATATGGTGGAGGGGGGCACCGCACACGGCTAAGGAATGATCCGTAGATCAACTTGTGTGTCTATGGGGTGCCCCCCGCCCCCGTATATAAAGGAGCCATGGGGGAGGAGGCGGCCGGCCAAGGAGGGCGCACCAAGGGGGTAGTCCTACTCCCATCGGGAATAGGACTCCCTTCTTTCCTAGTTGGAATAGGAGAAGGGGGGAAAGAGGAGGAAGAGGGGAAGGAAAGGGGGGGCGCCGCCCCCCTTCCCTTGTCCTATTCGGACTAGGAAGGGGAGGGGCGCGCGGCCCTCTCCTGCCTCCTTCCCTCTTCTCTCTCGAGGCCCATGTAGGCCCAATAACCCCCCGGGGGGGTTCCGGTAACCTCCCGGTACTCCGGTAAAATGTCGATTTCACCCGGAACGATTTCGATGTCCAAATATAGGCTTCCAATATATCGATCTTTATGTCTCGACCATTTCGATACTCCTCGTTACGTCCGTGATCACATCCGGGACTCCGAACAAACTTCGGTACATCAAAACTTATAAACTCATAATAAAATTGTCATCGTAATGTTAAGCGTGCGGACCCTACGGGTTCGAGAACTATGTAGACATGACCTAGAACTATTCTCGGTCAATAACCAATAGCGGAACCTGGATGCCCATATTGGTTCCTACATATTCTACGAAGATCTTTATCGGTCAAATACGCATAACAACATACGTTGTTCCCTTTGTCATCGGTATGTTACTTGCCCGAGATTTGATCGTCGGTATCCAATACCTAGTTCAATCTCGTTACCGGCAAGTCTCTTTACTCGTTCCGTAATGCATCATTCCGTAACTAACTCATTAGCTACATTGCTTGCAAGGCTTATAGTGATGTGCATTACCGAGAGGGCCCAGAGATACCTCTCCGACAATCGGAGTGACAAAACCTAATCTCGAAATACGCCAACCCAACATGTACCTTTGGAGACACCTGTAGTACTCCTTTATAATCACCCAGTTACGTTGTGACGTTTGGTAGCACCCAAAGTGTTCCTCCGGTAAACGGGAGTTGCATAATCTCATAGTTACAGGAACATGTATAAGTCATGAAGAAAGCAATAGCAACATACTAAACGATCAAGTGCTAAGCTAACGGAATGGGTCAAGTCAATCACATCATTCTTCTAATGATGTGATCCTATTAATCAAATGACAACACATGTCTATGGTTAGGAAACATTACCATCTTTGATTAATGAGCTAGTCAAGTAGAGGCATACTAGTGACACTATGTTTGTCTATGTATTCACACATGTATTATGTTTCCAGTTAATACAATTCTAGCATGAATAATAAACATTTATCATGAAATAAGGAAATAAATAATAACTTTATTATTGCATCTAGGGCATATTTCCGTCAGTCTCCCACTTGCACTAGAGTCAATAATCTAGTTCACATCGCATGTGATTTAACATCAATATTCATATCTATGTATGATTAACACCCATAGTTCACATCGTCATGTGACCAACACCCAAAGGGTTTACTAGAGTCAATAATCTAGTTCACATCGCTTATGTGATTAACACCCAAAGAGTACTAAGGTGTGATCATGTTTTGCTCGTGAGAGAAGCTTAGTCAACGGGTCTGTCACATTCAGAGCCGTATGTATTTTGCAAATATTCTATGTCCACAATGCTCTGCACGGAGCTACTCTAGCTAATTGCTCCCACTTTCAATATGTATCCAGATTGAGACTTAGAGTCATCTGGATTGGTGTAAAAGCTTGCATCGTTGTAACTTTTACGACGGGCTCTTTTATTACCTCCATAATCGAGAAACATCTCCTTAGTCTTCACTAAGGATATTCTTGACCGCTGTCCAGTGATCTACTATTAGATCAAAATTGTATTCCTTTGCCAAACACAGAGCAAGGTATACAATAGGTCTGTTTCACAGCATAGCATACTTTATAGAACCTATGACTGAGGCATAGGGAATGACTTTTCATTCTCTTTCTATTTTCTGCCATGGTCGGGTCTTGAGTCTTACTCAACTTCACACCTTGCAACACAGGCAAGAACTCCTTCTTTGACTGTTCCATTTTGAACTATTTCAAAATCTTGATGAGGTATGTACTTATTGAAAAACTTATCAAGCGTCTTGATCTATCTCAATAGATCTTGATGCTCAATACGTAAGTAGCTTTATTGAGGTCTTTCTTTTAAAGAACTCCTTTCAAATACTCCTTTATGCTTTCCAGAAAAATTCTAAATCATTTCTGATCAACAATATGTTACTCACATATATTTATCAGAAAGGCGGTAGTGCTCCCACTCAGTTTATTGTAAATACAGGCTTCACCGTAAGTCTGTATAGAATTATATGCTTTGATCAACTTATCAAAGCATATATTCCAACTCTGAGATGCTTGCACCAGTCCATAGATGGATCGCTGGAGCTTGCACATTTTGTTAGCACCGTTAGGATTGACAAAACCTTCTGGTTGCATCATATACAACTCTTCTTTAAGAAAACCATTAAGGAATGCAGTTTTGACATCCATTTGCCAGATTTCATAAAATGTGGCAATTGCTAACATGATTCGGACAGAATTAAGCATCGCTACAGTTGAGAAAATTTCATTGTAGTCAACACCTTGAACTTGTCGAAAACCTTTCGCAACAAGTCGAGCTTAGTAGATAGTAACACTACTATCAGTGTCCATCTTCCTCTTGAAGATCCATTTATTTAACATGGCTTGCTGATCATCGAGCAAGTCAATCAAAGTCCCTACTTTGTTCTCATACATGGATCCCATCTCAGATTTCATGGCCTCAAGCCATTTCGCGGAATCTGGGCTCATCATCGCTTCCTCATAGTTCGTAGGTTCATCATGGTCTAGTAACATGACTTCCAGAACAGGATTACCGTACCACTCTGGTGCGGATCTTACTCTGGAAGACCTACGAGGTTTTGTAGTAACTTGATCTGAAGTTTCATGATCATCATCATTAGCTTCCTCACTAATTGGTGTAGGAATCACTGGAACTGATTTCTGTGATGAACTACTTTCCAATAAGGGAGAAGGTACAATTACCTCATCAAGTTCTACTTTCCTCCCACTCACTTCTTTCGAGAGAAACTTCTTCTCTAGAAAGGATCCATCTTAGCAACAAATAACTTGCCTTCGGATTTGTGATAGAAGGTGTACACAATAGTTACCTTTGGGTATTCTATGAAGATGCACTTCTCCGATTTAGGTTCGAGCTTATCAGGTTGAAACTTTTTCACATAAGCATCGCAGCCCCAAACTTTAAGAAACGACAACTTTGGTTTCTTGCCAAACCACAGTTCATAAGGTGTCGTCTCAACGGATTTTGATGGTGCCCTTTTTTAAAGTGAATGCAACTGTCTCTAATGCATAACCCCAAAACGATAGTGGTAAACCGATAAGAGACATCATAGATTGCACCATATCCAATAAAGTGCGGCTACGATGTTCGGACACACCATAATGCTGTAGTGTTCCAGGTGGCATGAGTTTGTGAAACTATTCCATATTGTTTTAATTGAAGACCAAACTCGTAACTCAAATATTCTCCTCCACGATCAGATCGTAGAAACTTTATTTTCTTGTTACGATGATTCTCCACTTCACTCTAAATTTCTTTGAACTTTTCAAATGTTTCAGACGTATGTTTCATCAAGTAGATATACCCATATCTGCTCAAATCATCTGTGAAGGTCAGAAAATAACAATACACGCCGCGAGCCTTAACACTCATCGGATCGCATACATCGGTATGTATTATTTCCAATAAGTCAGTAGCTCATTCCATTGTTCCGGAGAACGGAGTTTTAGTCATCTTGCCCAAAAGGCACAGTTCGCAAGCATCAAATGATTCATAACCAAGTGATTCCGAAAATCCATCTTTATGGAGCTTCTTCATGTGCTTTACACCGATATGACCCAAACGGCAGTGCCACAAATAAGTTGCACTATCATTATTAACTTTGCATCTTTTGGCATCAATATTATGAATATGTGTATCACTACGATCGAGATCCAACAAACTATTTTCATTGGGTGTATAACCATCGAAGGTTTTATTCATGTAAACAAAACAACAATTATTCTTTGACTTTAAATGAATAACTGTATCGCAATAAACATGATCAAATCATATTCATGTTCAACGCAAACGCCAAATAACATTTATTTAGGTTCAACACTAATCCCGAAAGTATAGGGAGTGTGCGATGATGATCATATCAATCTTGGAACCACTTCCAATACACATCGTCACTTCACCCTCAACTAGTCTCTGTTTATTCTGTAACTCCTGCTTCGAGTTACTAATATTTAGCAACCGAACAAGTATCAAATACTCAGGGGCTACTATAAACACTAGTAAAGTACACGTCAATAACATGTATATCAAATATACCCTTGTTCACTTTGCCATCCTTCTTATCCACCAAATATTCAGGGCATTTCCGCTTCTAGTGACCATTTCCTTTGCAGTATAATCACTTAGTTTCAGGCTTTGGTCCAGCTTTGGGCTTCTTCGCGGGACTGACAACTTGCTTGTCATTCTACTTGAAGTTCCCTTTCTTTCCCTTTGCCCTTTTCTTGAAACTAGTGATCTTGTCAACCATCAACACTTGATGCTCTTTCTTGATTTCTACCTTCGTCGATTTCAACATCACGAAGAGCTCGGGAATCGTTTTCGTCATCCCTTGCATACTATAGTTCATCACAAAGTTCTACTAACTTGGTGATGGTGACTAGAGAACTCTGTCAATCACTATCTTATCTGGAAGATTAACTCCCACTTGATTCAAGCGATTGAAGTACCCAGACAATCTGAGCACATGCTCACTAGTTGAGCGATTCTCCTCCATCTTTTAGCTATAGAACTTGTTGGAGACTTCATATCTCTCAACTCGGGTATTTTCTTAAAATATTAACTTCAACTCCTGAAACATCTCATATGGTCCATGACATTCAAAAACGTCTTTGAAGTCCCGATTCTAAGCCGTTAAGCATGATGCACTAAACTATCAATTAGTCGTCATATTGAGCTAGCCAAACATTCATAACGTCTACATCTGCTCCTGCAATAGGTCTGTCACCTAGCGGTGCATTAAGGACATAATTCTTCTGTGCAGCAATGAGGATAAACCTCAGATCACGGATCCAATCCGCATCATTGCTACTAACATCTTTCAACACAGTTTTCTCTAGGTACATATCAAAATAAACATATGAAAACAACAACGCGAGCTATTGATCTATAACACAATTTGCAAAATACTACCAGGACTAAGTTCATGATAAATTTAAGTTCAATTAATCATATTACTTAAGAACTCCCACTTAGACAGACATCTCTCTAGTCATATAAGTGATTACGTGATCCAAATCAACTAAACCATGTCCGATCATCACGTGAGATGGAGTAGTTTCAATGGTGAACATCACTATGTTGATCATATCTACTATATGATTCACGTTCGACCTTTCGGTCTCCGTGTTCCGAGGCCATATCTGTATATGCTAGGCTCGTCAAGTTTAACCTGACTATTCCGCGTGTGCAACTGTTTTGCACCCGTTGTATTTGAACGTAGAGCCTATCACACCCGATCATCACGTGGTGTCTCAACATGAAGAACTTTCGCAACGGTGCATACTCAGGGAGAACACTTCTTGATAATTAGTGAGAGATCATCTTAAAATGCTACCCTCAAACAAAACAGAATAAGATGTATAACAGATAAACATCATATGCAATCAAAATATGTGACATGATATGGACATGATCATCTTGCGCCTTTGATCTCCATCTCCAAAGTACTGTCATGATCTCTATCGGCACCGGCACGACACCATGATCTTCATCATCTTGATCTATATCAATGTTTCGTCACATGGTCATCTCGCCAACTATTGCTCTTGCAACTATTGCTATCGCATAGCGATAAAGTAAAGCAATTATTTGGCACTTGCATCTTATGCAACAAAGAGACAACAATAGGGCTTCTGCCAGTTGCCGATAACTACGGTTACAAAACATGATCATCTCATACAATAAAATATAGCATCACGTCTTGACCATATCACGTCACAACATGCCCTGCAAAAACAAGTTAGATGTCCTCTACTTTGTTGTTGCAAATTTTACGTGGCTGCTACGAGCTGAGCAAGAACCGTTCTTACCTACGCATCAAAACCACAACGATAGTTCGTCAAGTTAGTGCTGTTTTAACGTTCGCAAGGACCGGGCGTAGCCACACTCGGTTCAACTAAAATTGGAGAAACAGACACCCTCTAGTCACCTGTGTGCAAAGCACGGCGGTAAAACCAGTCTCGCGTAAGCGTACGCGTAATGTCGGTCCGGGCCGCTTCATCCAACAATACCGCCGAACCAAAGTATGACATGCTGGTAAGCAGTATGACTTATATCGCCCACAACTCACTTGTGTTCTACTCGTGCATATAACATCAACGCATAAAACCTAGGCTCGGATGCCACTGTTGGGGAACGTAGTAATTTCAAAAAAATTCCTACGTACACGCAAGATCATGGTGATGGCATAGCAACGAGAGGAGAGAGTGTTGTCCACGTACCCTCGTAGACCATAAGCGGAAGCGTTATGACAACGCGGTTGATGTAGTCATACGTTTTCACGATCCGACCGATCCAAGCACCGAACGTACGACACCTCCGAGTTCAGCACACGTTCAGCTCGATGATGATCCCCGGGCTCCGATCCAGCAAAGCTTCGGGGATGAGTTCCGTCAGCACGACGGCATGGTGACGATGATGATGCTCTACCGGCGCAGGGCTTCGCCTAAACTCCGCGACGATATGACCGAGGTGGAATATGGTGGAGGGGGGCACCGCACACGGCTAAGGAATGATCCGTAGATCAACTTGTGTGTCTATGGGGTGCCCCCCGCCCCCGTATATAAAGGAGCCATGGGGGAGGAGGCGGCCGGCCAAGGAGGGCGCACCAAGGGGGTAGTCCTACTCCCATCGGGAATAGGACTCCCTTCTTTCCTAGTTGGAATAGGAGAAGGGGGGAAAGAGGAGGAAGAGGGGAAGGAAAGGGGGGGCGCCGCCCCCCTTCCCTTGTCCTATTCGGACTAGGAAGGGGAGGGGCGCGCGGCCCCCTCCTGCTTCCTTCCCTCTTCTGCCTCGAGGCCCATGTAGGCCCAATAACCCCCCGGGGGGGTTCCGGTAACCTCCCGGTACTCCGGTAAAATGCCGATTTCACCCGGAACGATTCTGATGTCCAAATATAGGCTTCCAATATATCGATCTTTATGTCTCGACCATTTCGAGACTCCTCGTTACGTCCGTGATCACATCCGGGACTCCGAACAAACTTCGGTACATCAAAACTTATAAACTCATAATAAAACTGTCATCGTAACGTTAAGCGTGCGGACCCTACGGGTTCGAGAACTATGTAGACATGACCTAGAACTATTCTCGGTCAATAACCAATAGCGGAACCTGGATGCCCATATTGGTTCCTACATATTCTACGAAGATCTTTATCAGTCAAACCGCATAACAACATACGTTGTTCCCTTTGTCATCGGTATGTTACTTGCCCGAGATTTTATCGTCGGTATCCAATACCTAGTTCAATCTCGTTACCGGCAAGTCTCTTTACTCGTTCCGTAATGCATCATTCCGTAACTAACTCATTAGCTACATTGCTTGCAAGGCTTATAGTGATGTGCATTACCGAGAGGGCCCAGAGATACCTCTCCGACAATCGGAGTGACAAAACCTAATCTCGAAATACACCAACCCAACATGTACCTTTGGAGACACCTGTAGTACTCCTTTATAATCACCCAGTTACGTTGTGACGTTTGGTAGCACCCAAAGTGTTCCTCCGGTAAACGGGAGTTGCATAATCTCATAGTTACAGGAACATGTATAAGTCATGAAGAAAGCAATAGCAACATACTAAACGATCAAGTGCTAAGCTAACGGAATGGGTCAAGTCAATCACATCATTCTTCTAATGACGTGATCCTATTAATCAAATGACAACACATGTCTATGGTTAGGAAACATAACCATCTTTGATTAATGAGCTAGTCAAGTAGAGGCATACTAGTGACACTATGTTTGTCTATGTATTCACACATGTATTATGTTTCCGGTTAATACAATTCTAGCATGAATAATAAACATTTATCATGATATAAGGAAATAAATAATAACTTTATTATTGCCTCTAGGGCATATTTCCTTCAATGATATAGTTAAGTTTCATTGTAAATGCTTTGAAATAGCACGTACCAGAGTGATTATTAGTTCTGAACTTCTGATGAAGAAAGGTCAAAAGGAAATAACTATTACTACATAAAAGACATGTATCAGGTAGTCTGGGAGAAATAGAAGTGATGATATAGTAAAGTTCCAATGTAGGTTTCCTACTTTTACTACATACTCCCTCCGTCCCAAAAAATTTATGTTAGATTTGTCTAAATACGGATGCATCAAGTCATATTTTAGTATTAGGTACATCCATATCTAGACAATCTAACACAAGAATTTTGGGACGGAGGGAGTATATAAAAACCACATATCAGGGAGTAGTAAAAGTGATGATATAGTTAAGCTCCAATGTAGGTTTCCTTTCTTCCTAACTTCTACTGAGTGCACCAGTACAGCATATTATGTAAAGGTGTGAAATGCTTAAGCATTCCTGCCATAGTAGGACAATTACGAGTTCTGTTACACTTTCAGTCAGCCGGCGTTAGCATACCTTCCACATGCAACAAAACCACATATCACAACCAGAGGTTTTCAGAGGTCTGGCAAACAGAACATGTAGGATTTGTAGGAGCCTCAGACAGCTTCTGACAGAACTGACAAACCTGAAATGGAAACAACAATAAATAAAGGCAAACTACAATGGAACCCAATACACAGACAATTTAACGCTACACATACATGTGGTTATAGTGTTGGAAACTTGGAATGAATGTTTGCGTTTGCAATTTTATGATCTAGTCAAAAGTGAAAGTCAATATGTATCTTGGATAATTAGATTCAAACAGCTGGCAACAACATTCAATACTTTATACCGGGTAAAAATATATTCATATGAGCACTAGACACAAGGTTTAATATTTAAGCCAATATGTATCGTAGATAATTAGATTCAAACAGTTGGTGTGAACATTCAATACTCTATACCGAGTGAAATTTATTCATATGAGCAACAGACACAAAGTTTAATATTTAACACTGCAAATACCCCTGAACCTGAGTAGGTTCCGAGTGTCCAAGAGTACAAAAAAAGCCCAACGTGTGATATCAGTCACCAGATGACTGCACATTCGACATTGCTGTGGAATTCTTGTTACTTCACTAAATAGTCGTACTGAAGAATATTAAAAGTAAGTGAACACATGAGAAGATTTATATAAAATGAGTAATGGCAACCCAGATGTAGTGTAAAGACAAAATAAGAAAAGATGACTTCCATCTGAAACAAAGTGATTCCGAGTTTCCCCGTTAGCACGCAATGAAACAGTGATTAAGAAGATCCTTCCTTACCGGACAAGATGAACTGACCCACATTGAAACGCATGAACACTGGAAAGAATGGTCACAATTAGTAGCCCCAATTCCGCTGATGTCTTGATCCAACCTTTCTGTATCACACACAAAAGATAGTCAAGGGACAGACTGGTCATGTAATACCTTATACTAGACACATGACTAAAGTGACGAGCAAAAAATTCTAAAAATTGAAGATGAGGAAATGGAATATTGGTAGATCTAATTAAATGATTTCCAAAATGTAGCCAGAAAACAAGTGGGTGTATCTGTGGATGGTTACAGTTAAACAACAGAAATGATGCATAAGCCATAATATTTTACCCCACAGACACAGTTCTGCGGTTCGATAGAAACTACATGGTAGCTTAAAAGGTTGCCTCCAGAAGCTGTCTGTAAGAGAGACAGCATCAAAATTGATTTGCCTAATATTGTGGGCTGCCCTTAAAATAAGGTAATCTGGATTTTGTGAGGGTAAAAACTCCACAGAGATGTAAATTTCATGTTTGTAGATGGTGTTTCTGGGAAATAAAAGTACCTAATCTTTTTATTAGATTATTACAACTGGGGTTTTCTCCAGCAATGCAACCATAATCAGAAGTACACTTTGCACGAAGTTCATATCCAATGTTAACACAATACTAGCTTGTGTGTATGCCTAAAAGGAGCTAACCTATGCAAACAGGACAAGTCGGAAGCTCGGTAGATCCAACCGGTGGGATGACGGCCAACTCAGTGGATGATGTGTTCTGCACAGCAACTATAAACAGAACATGGCACACTTCCACCGCACCATGGACAACAAGCATTTCCCAAATTTAGCAGCAGCATTGCACAAGATTGATAAACCAACCAACACCTAATTGATAGCATTCGAAAAATATATTTTTTGCGAATAAGCATTCGAAAAATATTAATATCATGTAAAAATATGTTGGTGTAATTTAACTAAAATGTTTCGCATGATTCAAAAAATCGTTCATGACATTAAAAAATGTTTACATGATCCAGAAAAATGTTTTTTGACATTTAAAAATATAACTATATAATTTACAAATATTTCATACCATTCAAAAAAATGTACGTCATATTTCAAAAATTGTTCATACATGTAAAAATATATCCATGAAATTTAAAAAATATGTAAAAAATGGCCTTGTAATATAGAAAAGGTTTCATACCATTAAAAAATTACGATGTGTGTTTTTGAAAATGTTTAACATTTACTCAAAAAAAGTACAAACATGAATTTGTAAAAATGGTCATCATGTATTTAAAAACATATTCAACGTGCATAAAAAATCTTATGCTTGTATTCCGAAAGAAAAATGTATAACCTGTACTGGAAAAATCAGGGGCGGACCTAGAGAGAAAAATGGCCCGGTGTCCTAGCATATGATCACTTATATTTTTTAACTTAAAGATGGGGTGTCACACGCTACATTTTGCAAGAAATTTACAAAAAAAAAAACATCTTGCACCCGGTGTCCTGTGCACCTGGGTCGCTCAACTTGGGTACACCTCTGGAAAAAATTAGACATGTGGTTGAAAATAAGTTTAAAAATAGCGGAAAAAACTATATAACACAACACATAGACACAAACGGAAGGTTCTAAAAACCGTTCCGAGCCGATCCATAGAACCTTTTCTAAAACCGCTTGATGGGCTCGCCGACTAAGGCGAGGGCGCATCCATCCCCAGAGGTGAGAGATGGATGATCCTCTCTTTTTAGAACGGATTTTTTTTAGAATGGTTATTTGACTTCTTTCACATGACACCTCTTGAATGTTGCATAGCTGCTACCATTTTTTCGGTTTTCTGCCGCCGCCATCACCATCTGAGAAATTTAGGCCCCCTTGCCTCCGGTTGCCATCTTGGCACTGAGAGGTCGGGGGACCTCGGATCTTCAAGACCTCTATGTTTTTCGCATCGTCTAGTGATCATCACATTTTTGTGAGAATAAATTTCATCTCGTTCTTTTGGCGGTGCCATGAAATTAGAGAGTTTTCTGTTCTTGCGGATCCGATTATTCAGATCTGAGGAGTTTATGTTGTTGTGTCAAGCCTTTTTTGTTGGTCTGATTCTTTGTGAATGTGAAATATTTCATCGACACCATGGTGAAGATATAGTGATTCGACGGCCTGCACTTCTAGGGGATCATCCCCAGCCCAAGTACGTTCATCGATCAAGGCTTCCCATCTTTTCGGATGGGCGACTTAAGGCGCTTTCAAAAACCATTATTGATAATGTTCGTGTGGGTGATAGATGACAACATCGTTGCTCCAGTCCAACTGCGGCATCTTTACCGAAGTCTTTGGAGTATTTCTTCGAGCAAAAATTGACACCGTGAACAAGGTGTTTTCAAGAGATTTCATTGTAATTCTTAGTCATAGTCATAGGAATTACTTTGTATTTTCTTGGATCTTAGGTCCAAATCAGTAATTGTTATGAGTGTGAATATAGTTACAAGTGTTTCTCAGAAAAAAAGTTGCTACCATTTTCAGGTGGAAAGATCAAAACATACATTTCCTGTATGGCCTCCGCTTCGGTGTACACCCCCCTCCCAAACCGTATAAGGACAGTATGGTCATGTGGCACGTACGAGCTGCATGTAGATGTACACAGTCGATCCACCCGCCCGTCACGATTCACGCCCACCCATGACCCCCCAACCGATCGCTGCCCCTGCCCGCCCGCAGTCGACGTTTGAAAAAATGTTCAAAAAGTTGTACTATTCAAAAAAATGTATGCGACATTTGAAAAAATGTTCATACATATCAAAATGATATCCGTGACTTTTGTAACCTATACATGTTATTTGAAAATAAATGTAAAAGGAAACAGAAAACCGATAAGAAGACGCATAGAAACAAACAGAAGAAAAAGCAAGTGGAAGGTTCTAAAACCGTTCCGAGCCGATCCATAGAACCTTTCTAAAACCGTTTGATGGGCTGGCTGACTAAGGCTAGTTGACGAGCACTCTTTTGGAAGCCTCACAACGATCAACGGCACTTGGCGCGCTCTTAGCCGCCCGCCATGTGTCGCGCTCTAGGCGCTTCCTTCGGATTTTGTTTTTTATTTTTCCGCACGTGTTTTCGGCTTTTTAAATGATTTTTTTCTAGGTTTTTTTATGTTTCGGTTTTCCACCGGTATTCCTTAGCTATTTTTATAAAAAAAATTGCGCAAAGAACGTGTTTTTTTTCTTTCACGAGAGTCACGGTTTTGCTTTGGTGAGAGGCATGGTGTTGCTTTTGCCAGAGTCACGGCCGTGCCTCTCAGAAACGGAAAAAAACGTGTTTACTGTTTTTTCCCTTCCGCGAGAGGCACGGCTGTGCCTCTCGGAAACAGGAAAAAAACATGTTTTCTGTTTTTTTCCTCCGTGAGAGGCACGGTTTTTCTTTCGCGAGAGGCACGGTTGTGCTTTCACGAAAGTCACGGCCGTGCCTCTCGGAAACAGAAAAAGACGTGTTTTATATTTTTTTCCTTTCTCGAGAGGCACGGTTTTGCTTCCATGATAGGCACGGTTGGGATTTCGCGATAGTCACGGCCGTGCCTCTCGGAAACGTGAAAACAACGTGTTTTCTATTTTTTTTCCTTCCGCGAGAGACACAGTTTTGCTTCCGTGAGAGTCACGGTTGTGATTTCGCGAGAGGCATGGGCGTGCCTATTTCAGAAAGGGAAAAAACCCGTGCTCCTGGTTCAGTTTTTCCGTCCGGTTTTTTCTAAAAAAAATCCGTCAAAACTTATCAACATGTGATCTAGTTTTGAAAATCACGACGCGAGGAATCCAACGGCAAAATCGGTTCGAGATTTGGACGCATGATTTAAGAGATAAAACATTTTTAAAACTCCCAGGTTGCGGCAAGTGGCACACATGCAGCGCGCCACTTGTCGCAACCTGGGATGGTGGGAATAATCTTCATAATGAGTGCTCCTCAATTAGTGATTTTGGCGCATCGATCCCCCCCCCCCCCCCCCCCCCCGAGGCGAGAGGATGCTCCTCTGTTTTTAGAATGGAATTTCTTTTTTAGAACGGAAAGGATGCTCCCCTCTCGCTGCGGGTGAGATATACGCCAAATCCTGGCGCCGAATATAGGGCATTCGGTCCAGGGCGCACACCCCGTCTGTACACTAGGTTTTTTAGTGGGCCGGCCCATCCAACTGTGACTCGAACCATGGTTGTTCAGATTGAGTAGCGAGCGCACTAACCACTTTGATCAGAAGACGGGATGTGCTACTCCCTCCGTCCCATAATATTATCGGACGGAGGGAGTAGTTTTCTTTTCTAAAATGGGAAAGACACAGTTGTTTTTCTGTTTGCTTTCTTTTTCCTTTTTCTTTTTTTTTCTTTTTTCCTTAAATGCGTGAACTCTTTTCACAGGCGACGATTTTTTTGCAAAATCAAAGATTTTTTTTGAAATACGATGAACTTTTTTTTCAAAATCGATTGACTTCTTCAATTTTGATGATTTTTTTCAATTTGATGAACTTTTCTCAATTTTGATGAACTTTTTGAAATTCGATGAACTTCTTTTTAAAATTCGATGAACTTTTTCAAAATTTCATGAACCTTTTGTTAAATTTGATGAACTTTTTTCTCGAATTCGATGAACTTTTTTCAAATTCGATGAACTTTTTTCTAATACAAGAGTACATACTGTAGCAAACCGGCTGATTTTTTCCAGAAGAAAGTCAATGCATACTGGAGCAATTTTTGGCGAGAGAAAAAAAATGATCGAGCAGGAGCCAGCGATCGAACGGGCGGTTAGCGAGCGAGCGACGGGAGGCAGCGAGCGTTGCTCGGCCAGGCCCAGGCAAGCGATGCAGCCTGGCAGAAGCGGCCAACCCAGCCTTATTACCGGCCCGGCCTTATTACCGGAAGAAAGTGGGGCAGAAGTGGGGCCTGGAAGAAGTAGAGTTAGCCGGCCTTATTACCGGCCCGGCGAAAGAAGTGAGGACTCGTTCGCTTTCGGCCGTCGCCGTCGCCGGCGGCCGGACGCAACTGGCAGTGGCGAAATCCGCGCAGAGCATCGACCACACATAGTTGCCTAGGGTCTAGTCCGCCTTCCTCAGTCCCCGGCCGGTGGATGGTGTACGATTTCTCAAGTGTTGGTCCAAGTAAACTCACCGTGTGTCCCAGGATGTACTCCTGGACTTGTATTCCTTGCATGTCCTTGTCTTTTTTAGTATGAAGCTACCGAAAGATAAAGCAAGCCTGCAGGCGTTAGAACCACTCACCATTTATATGCGCACAGACAGGAGAAGGGAAAGCTTATTATGTATCAGATATGGGTAGCTGGTTGCCATGGGGATCATTGTCTTTGATACTACTTGTGTTGTTGCAGACCATGCTCCACTCGTCCTCTGGCTGCTTCGTGGAGGAGAGGGCTGCACTACTGGACATCCGGTCTTCCCTGCTGAGAACGCGATCCATGCTTGCACCTGTTTCATGGGGGGAGGATGGTGATGACTGCTGCTCGTGGGAGCGTGTGAAATGCAACAATGGAACACAAAGAGTGTCTCATCTCAACCTTTCCTCTGTATATGTCACGATAGATGCAGATGATTGCTGGTCTTTAAACTTGACAGTGTTTTCTACATTCCATGAGCTTCAGTACCTAGATCTATCATACAATCCTGCCTGTTTGTTAAGCTTGCAAGGTACGTATGTGCTCCAAAGTCTCTTAGAACAATATACATGTGTGGTGGCTTCTTATTCTCATGGTTGTGCAAACAAAAACACCTGCAGGGCTAGTTAGACTATCCAAGCTTCGATATCTCGACCTCAGTGGCACTCTTTTGGGAGGGGGTTTCCTGGCATTTATTGGGAAAATTGTTTCACTGGAAGTCTTAGCTCTCAACGATAACGAAATGAATGCAAGTTTTCCAGCCACAGGTAAGGTCATAAAAAATTATAATTCTAAGTAATTCTTATAGTACCAAGATAGACATATATAAAAATATTCATATCCGTAATCCTCATGTCCATACACACTTTACAGCTGTTGAAAATCTTAGAAATTTGCGACAACTGAATATGTCTTGGAATGGATTCAACGGAAACCTCCCAGGATCACTATTTGCACTTCCTCATCTAAAGATCCTAGATCTCTCGGGAAATGAATTCGGTGGGAGTATTCCAGGAAGTTTATTCTTGGGACCAATTTCACTTGAAGTCTTAGATCTCAGTCATAATCGCCTCAACGGAACTCTCCCAGTTAGAGGTAAAAATAATATATCTTACATTCGAAAAGGGATTTTCATGTTTACCTCAGTTTCTGCCACCTGTAATAATTATACTAGCTACTTGTATGCATTGCAGCTTTTGAAAACATCAGGAGCTTGAATTTGGGTGACAACCAGTTCAGCGGATCTCTCCCTGTGTCATTATTTGCACTTCCTCGTCTGAAGTCCCTAGATCTCTCAGATAATAACTTTGAGGGGCGTTTTCCTATTAATCTGTCTTCGGGGCCAGTTCCCCTTGAGGTCTTACATCTGGAGAATAATAAGTTGAGTGGACCTCTTCCGACTGAACAAGGTACAAAATGAGCATTTCCCGCTTATATCAGCAAAAGTAATGTTGCCAGCGTTGCTAAGCGTCATGATTTTCCTATATCTGCAGAATTTGTAAATCTTCAGAAGCTACGAGAGTTGTATTTGAGTTCCAACCGATTCAGCGGAAGCATTCCAACATTCTTGCTTTTGCTTCCACATATTGAACGGTTGAACCTCTCAACAAATTTCCTTGGAGGACAAATTCCGACAAATCGGTCTTTTAATCTGTCACCCTCGCTTAAGAGTCTTTGGTTTTCCCAAAACAATTTGACTGGTAAATTTTCTTTCATTTGGCTTGGAAATCTCAGAAAACTAGAAGTGATAGACCTTTCAGGCAATTCAAACCTAGTTGTTATTGTCAATATTCCTGGATGGACACCTATGTTCCAATTGAAACAGCTATTGCTTTCTGGATGTGACCTTGACAAGAACATTATTGTGGAACCGTATTTTTTACGCACACAGCGTCATTTAGAGGTGCTTGATTTGTCTAACAATAATTTGTCGGGTAGCATGCCAAATTGGTTGTTTACAAAGGAATCAACACTACAGGAACTACATCTGGGAAATAACTCGCTAACTGGAACGCTGGGCCCAATATGGCATACCCAATCGTTCCTCAAGATTATTAGAATACACATGAACCATGTCGAGGGGCAGTTGCCGACCAACATCGGCTCATTGTTTCCAATGCTGAGTGTTCTAGATTTTTCTAGTAACAACATCTCTGGGCACATACCACCATCATTGTGCGAGATGAGGCAGATGGATATTTTAGACCTATCAAACAACAAACTTTCTGGGGAAGTTCCAGCCTGTGTGTTCTCTAGTTGCACGGGCGTGTTCAGGGTCTCAAACAACAAACTTGGTGGTCAGATTTTTGCTGGGGTCAATAGTCAGATCAATACAAATGAACTGTACCTGGATAGGAACAAATTTGAAGGAACAATACCCCAAAATCTATCAGGTTATGCAAGTGTCATGGATTTGCATGATAACAAGCTGTCTGGAAGACTTAGCGCTTCATTGTGGAATCTATCATCTTTGGCCGTCTTGAGTCTTGCTGGCAACCGTATAACGGGCAAAATTCATCAGAAAATTTGTGGCATCATAGGAATTCTTCTTTTGGATCTATCAAGCAATAACCTTACAGGGCCTCTACCGAACTGCAGCTTTATAGTACTCAGTTTTCTTAACCTGTCGGGAAACTCCTTATCTGGTGATTTTCCTTATACCCTTTTCAACACATCAAATATGATTTCCTTGGATATCAGACAGAATCAGTTCACAGGCAATCTGCACTGGCTAGGTTATCTTGATAACATTAGGCTACTTTCCTTGGGCAGAAACAAGTTTGAAGGACAGATTACTCCAAACCTGTGCAAACTCCTGTACTTGAGGATAATTGACATGTCACACAACATGCTTTCAGGTTCGTTACCATCATGTATTGGTAACATCTCTTTCCAAGGCGACATAGACGATCAAATTTTCCAGTTGGTCGATTGGTTTGCAATTTACTCCTATCACACTTCTTATGACCTATGGGATTTCAGCTTTGCTACCAAAGGGAATATCTACACGTACGGTCGCGATTTCTTCGATTCAATGGCTGGAATCGACTTATCTGCAAACATGTTGCATGGAGAAATTCCCTGGGTGCTAGGGAACCTAAGCCATGTCAAATCCCTTAACCTGTCATACAATTTCTTTGTTGGCCCGATCCCGCCGACCTTGGGAGGCATGGAGGAGATAGAAAGCTTGGACCTCTCCCACAATGAGCTGAGTGGACCAATACCTTGGCAGTTAAATCAATTGTCATCATTGGGGGCATTCTCTGTGGCATACAACAACTTGTCAGGATGCATACCAAACTATGGACAGCTCGGCTCATTCAGCATGGACAGCTACCTAGCCAATGCCAACCTTCACGAGATTACTCAGGGGAATACTTGTGCTGCTCCTGGTCCAGATCCTGCTGTGGGGAATGATGTGGAAGAGACGCCCAGTGACCTAGTTCTATATGTTGTCACAGCTGCCGGCTTTGTGTTGACATTTTGGGCCACCGTTGGGTTCTCATTTTGCCATCCTTACGGAAGATCAGTAATGCTCAAGATGTAGTGCTTGGGCCACTAAACATCCGTACTACAGTCATGTAGTGCTTGAGCATTACATGTTAGATATGTATAATCTTTAAATGTAAGATCCACATAGCTTCCTTAAGTTTCTTTCTGGCTCTAATGTAACCTACTCTACTTTGTAACAGATTGTACTATTTCTTAAAGAGGATATATCAGACCCTTTAATATGCAGCAAATAATGGAGATTCATGCAGTCATGCTGGCAAAGTCGCCGCAAATTCATTCTCTTGCTTGTTCTTGTTCTTCCTGACCTTTCACCCTTTTCCAGAATCTGATTCTATGGCCTGTGGCACCAGCATACCTCCTTTGCGATCATCAGTCACTCCACTATTTTTTAACTTTTTGCTAAAATTATTTTATTACTCTAATAGTCTGTAAAAAGGAATGTATCTAAAACATCGACATTTAGATAGTTATAGAACTAATCATGTTGAACAAAATGTCATTTATTGACAGTGCTTGAGCAATTACGCATCCTTATGGAAGATCTGTAATGCTCGAGCTGTAGTGCTTGAACAATTACAAATTGCAAGTTATGTAATGCATAACAGTATTACAGTTATGTAGTGTGCATTCCTGAAATTACTTTCTCGGTATGTAACAAAATTGTATTTTGTATCAGATTCTACTTTTTCTTGCTGAGTGCATCAGATGAACTTGATTAGTACAGTGAGAGAAACTGCAATGAAAGAGCGACTTGCGCTTCTCACACAAAGTCAGAAGTTAACATGCAGAATCTTAGCATATACAACAACTGGTGAAGGTTCATGCATTCATACTAGCAAAGTCGCCACTAATTCCTTCTCTTGCTTGTTCTTGACGACCTTTTACCCTTTCCAGAATCTGATTCCATGGCTAGTGGCATCAGCATACCTCCTTTGAGATCATCAGCATGCGAACTCTTCGCAATAGACTTTTGTAACTTAACGGAATATTTGAAGTCTTTTATCCGCAGTGATTATATAGGTCATGTTACTTTTTTTTTGAACGAAGGCTCAAGTCGAGCCCGGCTTTGAATTAACAACTAGCATGTGAGGGTAACGCTGACAGCTCCATAGACTCCGACCGAACTGTTGAGAACCTCCTACATCTCCGAAGGGGCTCCCTAGCCCCTCACCTCGCACGAGGCGCCGATCCATCGGACGATGCAAACGCTCTCCCAAGAGCAAAGGTGTACAACCTACGCCATTGCCTCCCGGAAAGCCAGACCAAGGCACCACCAACTCGCGTCGCCGAGCTCCACAAAGGCAAACATGGCACTGGGATGGAACCAACACGCAAGGAGAAGCAAAATGCACGGTGGGGCTGCTGATGACAGAGCAACAATGGTGGGAAGCCACTGAACTTGGAGAAGAACCTCCAAGACACCACCAACTCCAACCATGTCGCCACCGGACGCCCACCAACTAGACCGAACTTGCCACCACCCCATGCTCACTGAAGGCGGCACCTCCATGAAGGTGACGGCGCCACGAGCATCACTGCCGCCCAATCCAGAGGGATTTGGGTTTTCACCCCGGTGCATGAGCAGGGGAGAGAGGCAGAAGGAGGGAAGGGGTCACCTTGACGGCACCTACAAGTAGGAGACGGCGCCCTCAGGCATCGCCATCGTCCTGGCCGGCATAACCAACCATGGATTTCTCCAGGCCCCACATCTCCCGACCCCTACCACAGAAAGGGCGCCGACGACCTGGGGCAGCCGGAGACCAGATCTGACAAGGGCCAAAAATGTTGGGGGCGGAGGCGCAGATCCGGGGCGGGCGCCCCCCGCAGCCACCGCGCCCCGCAGCCACCACCCGCTGCCGGCTTGCCACCCGCGTGACCAAAGGGGGCGGCCAGCACCAGCGACGGCCGCCAGCTGAAGACGACGACGCACCACCACCCGAGGCCGCCACCCCGGCTCCAAAGCCCCATGCGCGAAACAGGGCGGACAGTTCCTCGCCACCACCCTCCCCGGCGGACGTGCGGCTTTCCGGCGACCCCCTCCAGTGGTGGCGAGGGAGCCGGCGGTGGCTAGGATTAGCGCCGCCTAAGACGCCCCTGCGGGAGCGACGCCGGAGCCAAGGGGGAGGGGGAGTTTACCAATAGCCTTGTACTGAAACCCACCTCCCAAAGATTATACTCCCTCCGTCCCATAATGTAAGACATTTTTTGACACTACACTAGAATCAAAAAACATTAATGGAAAAAGGTCTTACATTACGAGACAGAGGGAGTATATTTTACAAGAAACAGTAATAGAAAAATATAAGCACCTGTTTTTCCAGGTCAAGAATCGTACCATCCTTCAGCTTCAACTGTGATCTCTCCCTGTGAATGCAGAATAATCAAAAAAGGATACAGGAAACTTGTGGCATTTTAGAATGGGAAGGAGAATGTTCAAACAACCTCTAAATAAGACTCAACATGACATAAAGTATATAGTTCAGCAAATCATTTCAAGTATCTATGTTCATAATGTGCCCCCAAAAATGCATTATTTGACTTCTTTCACATGAGACATCTTGAATGTTGCACGGCTACTACCTTTTTCAGGTCGAACGTGAAGTTTTCATTCATCTACAGGATAAGGCATAGGACATCAAGTTACATCAATAGGCAAACTGGTTGTATTTTTTTCGAAAAGGGGGTTGATCCCCGGACTCTGCAGCAGAACGATGCATACGACCATATTATTAATAAGGAAAAGGTTCAACATAAGTCTTCAGGTCTCAAAAAAGAACGGAAAAAGGCTCACAAAGAGCTAACAAAATACAGGAAAGCCACAACAAGTTGGCATAAAAAAAGATAGGAACAGTAAATGCCTATCATATATATTACATGACCGCCATCCAAACCGGTTGAAGATAGCCCATGCTACCTTCTCCCATCGGATAGATCCAGTAACCATACACTCCCTGGCCTCCGTCGAAGTGAGTAGCGACCACATACGGATCAGTGCAGTGGCTCATAAAATAACCTGCAAGAAATGAATATTTGTTGTTCTATTAAAAACCAAATCGTTTCTGCAGTTCCATACTGCCCATAATAAAGCACATACTCCTACACGGATGTGTCTCGTTGTTTCCGAATCTATCCCGTCTAGCCACGTCCCACATAACGTGTTGATAGTATTCAGAGGAGTAATATTAAATGCTATGTGAACCGACCGCCACAATTTTTTTGCCAAAGGACAGTCAAGAAAGAGGTGTTTGATGAATTCATCACTATCACAGAAACTACGTCTTGTAGATCCTGTCCAGTTGCGTTTTGCCAAATTATCCTTAGTTAAAATGGCTTGTTTATGGAAAAACCACATAAACACTTTAATTTTCAAAGGTACTTTAACTTCCTAAACATGTTTTGAACGAGGAATAGAGCTAGAGTTGATAACATCCAAATACATGGATTTAACCAAAACCTCTCCCTTCTTAGTTAGTTTCCAGCAGAACTGATCGGGCTCTTGAGATAGCTGAACATCCATCAATCTTCTCACGAGATGGAGTCAGGCTTCCCAACGGTTTCCCGCTAGCGTCCTCCTAAATTGAATATTGAGAGGAATGGACTGTAGTACTGTTGCAACGTAAGCGTCTCTTCGCTGAACAATACTATAGAGAGAAGGATATTGGATTGCAAGGGGCGTCTCCCCTAGCCACGTATCCTCCCAGAATCTCGTGGTAGTACCATTTCCAACTATAAACTTTGTCCTGTTGAAAAAGACAGATTTTACTCTCATCAGTCCTTTCCAAAAAGGCGAGTCAGTCGGCCTCACCGTCACCTGGGACAAGGTTTTGGATTGAAGGTACTTATTACAGAGAATCTGAGCCCGTGTGGCGTCCGTCTCTATAGATAGCTTATACAGCCACTTGCTGAGAAGACACTATTCTTCACCTCTAAATTTTCAATGCGTAGGCCCCCTTGGTCTTTCGGCCTATAGATGATGTCCCATTTAGCGAGTCTGTACTTTCGTTTGAGTTCATCGCTCTGCCAGAAGAAGCGCGATCGATAGAAATCAAGCCTTTTTCAGACTCCAGCTGGTACCTCAAAAAGGGACACGAGAAACATAGGCATACTTGTGAGAACCGAGTTAATAAGAATTAGTCAGCCTCCGTATGACATAAGCTTGCCCTTCCAGCAGCTTAGTTTTTTCTCAAATCGATCCTCAGTGCACTTCCATTCACTATTTGTAAGCTTGCGATGGTGGATTGGTATACCCAAATACGTGAAGGGTAAAGCCCCCAATTTGCACCCGAACAATTGTTTATTAGCGTCTTGTTCGTCTTTAGCTCTTCCAAAGCTGAACAATTCGCTTTTATGGTAGTTAATCTTTAACCCGGTAAATTGTTCGAACAAGCATAACACCAGCTTCATGTTCCTTGCTTTTGCCAAGTCATGCTCCATGAAGATGATAGTATCATCAGCGTACTGTAGGATGGACACACCTCCGTCAACTAAATGCGGAACGAAGCCACCTACCTGGCCAGCATCCTTAGCCCTTCCTATTAGAATTGTCAACATATCGACCACTATGTTGAACAAAATAGGTGACATCGGATCTCCTTGCCTTAGACCTTTGTGTGTCTAGAAGTAATGACCTATGTCATGATTCACTTTAATTCCAACACTCCCTTTTTGCGTGAAAGTTTCTACCTGATTTCTCCATGCCTGATCGAATTATTATTTATTTCCTTATTTCATGATAAATGTTTATTATTCATGCTAGAATTGTATTAACCGGAAACTTAGTACATGTGTGAATATATAGACAAACAGATTGTCACTAGTATGCCTCTACTTGACTAGCTCGTTGAATCAAAGATGGTTAAGTTTCCTAGCCACAGACATGAGTTGTCATTTGATTAACGGGATCACATCATTAGAGAATGATGTGATTGACTTGACCCATTCCATTAGCTTAGCACTTGATCGTTTAGTATGTTGCTATTGCTTTCTTCATGACTTATACATGTTCCTATGACTATGAGATTATGCAACTCCCGAATACCGGAGGAACACTTTGTGTGCTACCAAACGTCACAATGTAACTGGGTGATTATAAAGGTGCTCTACAGGTGTCTTCGATGGTAATTGCTGAGTTGGCATAGATCGATATTAGAATTTGTCACTCCGATTTTCGGAGAGGTATCTCTGGGCCCTCTCGGTAATGCACATCACTATAAGCCTTGCAAGCAATGTGACTAATGAGTTAGTTGCGGGATGATGCAGTATGGAACGAGTAAAGAGACTTGCCGGTAATGAGATTGAATTAGGTATGGGGATGCCGACGATCGAATCTCGGGCAAGTAACCTACCGATGACAAAGGGAACAACGTATGTTGTTATGCGGTTTGACCGATAAAGATCTTCGTAGAAAATGTAGGAACCGATATGAGCATCCAGGTTCCGCTATTGGTTATTGACCAGAGACGTGTCTCGGTCATGTCTACATAGTTCTCGAACCCATAGGGTCCGCATGCTTAAAGTTCTGTGATGATCGGTATTATGAGTTTTTGTGTTTTGATGTACCAAAGGTAGTTCGGAGTCCCGGATATGATCATGGACATGACGAGGAGTCTCGAAATGGTCGAGACATAAAGATTGATATATTGGAAGCCAATATTTGGACATCGGAAGAGTTTCGGGTGAAATCGGGATTTTACCAGAGTGCCGGAGGGGTTACCGGAACCTCCTGGGGGTTAATGGGCCTTGTTGGGCCCTAGTGGAGAGAGAGAGAGGGGCCGGCCAGGGCAGGCCGCACGCCCCCTCCCCCTCTGGTTCGAATTGGACTAGGAAGGGGGGGCCTTTCCTTCTCCCTCCTCCCCTTCCTTTCCCCCTCCTAGTGGGAGTAGGAAAGGGGAGTCCTACTCCCACTAGGAGGAGGACTCCTCCTCCTGGCGTGCCCTACAGGGCCGGTCGGCCTCCCCCTTGCTCCGTTATATACGGGGGTAGGGGGGCACCCCAAGACACACAAGTTGATCATTGATCTCTCTTAGCCATGTGCGGTGCCCCCCTCCACCATAATCCACCTCGGTCATATCGTAGCGGAGCTTAGGCGAAGCCCTGCGTTGGTAACTTCATCAACATCGTCATCACACCGTCGTGCTGACGAAACTCTCCCTCGAGCTCTACTGGATCATGAGTTCGCGGGACATCATCGAGCTGAATGTGTGCTGAACACGGAGGTGCCGTACGTTCGGTACTGAAGATCGATCGATCGTGAAGACGTACGACTACATCAACCGCATTGTCATAATGCTTCCGCTTTCGGTCTACGAGGGTACGTGGACACACTCTCCCCGCTCGTTGCTATGCATCACCATGATCTTGCGTCTGCGTAGGAAAATTTTGAAATTACTATGTTACCCAACAGTGGCATCCGAGCCAGGTTTATGCGTAGATATTATATGCGTGAGTAGAACACAAGTGAGTTGTGGATGATACAAGTCATACTGCTTACCAGCATGTTATACTTTGGTTCAGCGGTATTATTGGATGAAGCGGCCCGGATCAACATTACGCGTACACTTACGCGAGACTGGTTCTACCGACATGCTTCGCACAGAGGTGGCTGGAGGGTGTCAGTTTCTCAAACTTTAGTTGAACCGAGTGTGGCTCCCGGTCCTTGTGAAGGTTAAAACAACACTAACTTGACGAACTATCGTTGTGGTTTTGATGCGTAGGTAAGAACAGTTCTTGCTCAGCCCATAGCAGCCACACAAAACTTGTAACAACAAAGTAGAGGACGTCTAACTTGTTTTTGCAGGACATGTTGTGATGTGATATGGTCAAGGCATGATGCTATATTTTATTGTATGAGATGATCATGTTTTTTAACGGAGTTATCGGCAACTGGCAGGAGCCATATGGTTGTCGCTTTATTGTATGCAATGCAATCGCCCTGTAATTGCTTTACTCTATCACTAAGCGGTAGAGATAGTCGTAGAAGCAATAGTTGGCGAGACGACAACGATGCTACGATGGAGATCAAGGTGGCGCGCCGGTGACGATGGGGATCATGACGGTGCTTTGGAGATGGAGATCAAAGGCACAAGATGATGATGGCCATATCATATCACTTATATTGATTGCATGTGATGTTTCCTTTATGCATCTTATTCTGCTTGATCGACGGTAGCATTATAAGATGATCTCTCACTAAATTTCAAGGTACAAGTGTTCTCCCTGAGTATGCATCGTTGCCAAAGTTCGTCGTGCCGAGACACCACGTGATGATCGGGTGTGATAAGCTCTACCTTCATATACAACGGGTGCAAGCCAGTTTTGCACACGCAGAAATACTCGGGTTAAACTTGACGAGCCTAGCATATGCAGATATGGCCTCGGAACACTGAGACCGAAAGGTCGAGCGTGAATCATATAGTAGATATGATCAACATATTGATGTTCACCATTGAAAAACTACTCCATCTCATGTGATGATCGGACATGGTTTAGTTGATATGGATCACATGATCACTTAGATGATTAGAGGGATGTCTATCTAAGTGGGAGTTCTAAAATATGATTAATTGAACTTTAATTTATCATGAACTTAGTACCTGATAGTATTTTGCTTAACTATGTTGTAGATCAATAGCTCGCGATGTAGCTCCCCGTTTATTTTTTGATATGTTTCTAGAGAAAAACTATGTTGAAAGATGATAGTAGCAATGATGCGGACTAGGTCTGTGATCTGAGGATTGTCCTCATTGCTGCACAGAAGAATTATGTCCTTAATGCACCGCTAGGTGACAGACCTATTGCAGAAGCAGATGCAGACGTTATGAATGTTTGACAAGCTCGGTATGATGACTACTTGATAGTTTAGTGCACCATGCTTTACGGCTTAGAACCAGGATTTCAAAGACGTTTTGAATGTCATGGAGCATATGAGATGTTCCAAGAGTTGAAATTGATATTTCATACTCATGCCCATGTCAAGAGGTATGAGACCTCTGACAAGTACTTTGTCTACAAGATGGAGGAGAATAGCTCAAGTAGTGAGCATGTGTTCAGAATGTCTGAGTACTACAATCGCTTGAATCAAGTGGGAGTTAATCTTCTAGATAAGATAGTGATTGACAGAATTCTCTAGTCACTATCACCAAGTTACTAGAACTTCGTGATGAACTATAATATGCAAGGGATAACAAAAACAATTCCCAAGCTCTTCGTGATGCTGAAATCGGTGAAGGTAGAAATCAAGAAAAGAATCAAGTGTTGATGGTTGACAAGACCACTAGTTTCAAGAAAAGGGCAAAGGGAAGAAGGGGAAGTTCAAGAAGAACAACAAGAAAGTTGCTGCTCAAGTGAAGAAGCCCAAGTCTGGACCTAAGCCTGAGACTAAGTGCTTCTACTGCAAAGGGACTGGTCACTGGAAGCAGAACTGCCCCAAGTATTTGGTGGATAAGAAGGATGGCAAAGTGAACAAAAGTATATTTGATATACATGTTATTGATGTGTGCTTTACTAGTGTTTATAGCAACCCCTTGGTATTTGATACTGGTTCAATTGCTAAGATTAGTAACTCGAAACGGGAGTTGCAGAATAAACAGAGACTAGTTAAGGGTGAAGTGATGATGTGTGTTGGAAGTGGTTCCAAGATTGATATGATCATCATCGCACACTCCCTATACTTTCGGGATTAGTGTTGAACCTAAATAAATGTTATTTGGTGTTTGCGTTAAGAATGAATATGATTTGATCATGTTTATTGCAATACAGTTATTCATTTAAAGTCAGAGAATAATTGTTGTTCTATTTACATGAATAAAACCTTCAATGGTCATACACCCAAGGTGAATGGTTTATTGAATCTCGATCGTAGTGATACATATATTCATAATATTGAAGCCAAAAGATGCAAAGTTAATAATGATAGTGCAACTTATTTGTGGCACTGCCGTTTAGGTCATATTGGTGTAAAGCGCTTGAAGAAAAACCCATGCTGATGGGCTTTTGGAATCACTTGATTATGACTCAGTTGATGCTTGCGAACCATGCCTCATGGGCAAGATGACTAAAGACTCCATTCTCCGGAACAATGGAGCGAGCAACCGACTTGTTGGAAATAATACATACTGATGTATGCAGCCCGATGAGTGTTCAGGATCACGGCGGGTATCGTTATTTTCTGACCTTCACAGATGATTTGAGCAGATATGGGTATCTCTACTTGATGAAACATAAGTCTGAAACATTTGAAAAGTTCAAATAATTTCAAAGTGAAGTGGAAAATCATCATAACAAGAAAATAAAGTTTCTACGATCTGATCGTGGAGGAGAATATTTGAGTTACGAGTTTGGTCTTCATTTGAAACAATGTGGAATAGTTTCACAAACTCATGCCACCTGGAACACCACAACATAATGGTGTGTCCGAACGTCATAACCGTACTTTATTAGATATAGTGCAATCTATGATGACTCTTACCGATTTACCACTATCGTTTTGGGGTTATGCATTAGAGACAGCTACATTCATGTTAAAAAGGGCATCATCTAAATCTGTTGAGACGACACCTTATGAACTGTGGTTTGACAAGAAACCCAAGTTGTCGTTTCTTAAAGTTTGAGGCTGCGATGCTTATGTGAAAAAAGTTTCAACCTGATAAGCTCAAACCCAAATCAGAGAAATGTGTCTTCATAGGATACGCAAAAGAGACTGTTTGGTACACCTTCTATCACAGATCCAAAGGCAAGATCTTTGTTGCTAAAAATGGATCCTTTCTGGAGAAGGAATTTCTCTCGAAAGAAGTGAGTGGGAGGAAAGTAGAACTGGATGAGGTAACTGTACCTGCTCCCTTATTGGAAAGTAGTTCATCACATAAATCTGTTCCTGTGACTCCTACACCAATTAGTGAGGAAGATAATGATGATGATCATGTAACTTCAGATCAAGTTACTACCAAACCTCATAGGTCAACCAGAGTGAGATCCGCACCAAAGTGGTATGGTAATCCTGTTCTGGAGGTCATGTTACTTGATCATGACGAACCTACGAACTATGAGGAAGCGATGATGAGCCCAGATTCCGCGAAATGGCTTGAGGCCATGAAATCTAAGATGGGGTCCATGTATGAGAACAAAGTGTGGACTTTGGTTGACTTGCCCGATGATCGGCAAGCCATAGAAAATAAATGGATCTTCAAGAGGAAGATGGACGCTGATAGTAGTGTTACTATATACAAAGCTAGACTTGTCAAAAAAGGTTTTTGACAAAGTTCAAGGTGTTGACTAAGATGAGATTTTCTCACTCGTAGCGATGCTTAGGTCTGTCTGAATCATGTTAGCAGTTGCCACAGTTTATGAAATCTGGAAAATGGATGTCAAAACTGCATTCCTTAAGGGTTTTCTTAAAGAAGAGGTGTATATGATACAACCAGAAGGTTTTGTCGATCCTAAAGGTGCTAACAAAGTGAGCAAGCTCCAGTGATCCATCTATGGACTGGTGCAAGCATCTCAGAGTTGGAATATACGCTTTGATGAGTTGATCAAAGCATATAGTTTTATACATACTTGCGGTGAAGCCTGTATTTACAAGAAAGTGAGTGGGAGCACTACAGCCTTTCTGATAAGTATATGCGAGTGACATATTGTTGATCAGAAATGATGTAGAATTTTCTGGAAAGCGTAAAGGAGTGTTTGAAAGGAGTTCTTCAAAGAAAGACCTCAGTAAAGCTACTTACATATTGAGCATGAAGGTCTATTGAGATAGATCAAGACGCTTGATAAGATTTTCAATGAGTACATACCTTGACAAGATTTTGAAGTAGTTCAAAATGGAACATTCGAAGAAGGAGTTCTTGCCTGTGTTGCAAGGTGTGAAGTTGAGTAAGACTCAAAGCCCGACCATGGCAGAAGATAGAAAGAGAATGAAAGTCATTCCCTATGCCTCAGCCATAGGTTCTATAAAGTATGTCATACTGTGTACCAGATCTATTGTATACCCTACACTGATTTTGGCAAGGGAGTACAATAGTGATCTAGAAGTAGATCACTGGACAGCGATCAAAATTATCCTTAGTGGAATAAGGATATGTTTCTCGATTATGGAGGTGACAAAAGGTTCATCGTAAAGGGTTACGTCGATGCAAGTTTTGACACTGATAAAAGAGATGTTTCTCGATTATGGAGGTGATAAAAGAGTTCGTTGTAAAAGTTACATCGGTGCAAACATTTACACTGATCCAGATGACTCTAAGTCTCAATCTAGATATATATTGAAAGTGGGAGCAATTAGCTAGAGTAGCTCCATGCAGAGCATTGTAGACATACAAATTTGCAAAATACTTACGGATCTGAATATGGCAGACCCGTTGACTATACTTATCTCACAAGCAAAACATGGTCACACCTTAGTGCTCTCTAGGTGTTAATCACATGGCGATATGAACTAGATTATTGACTCTAGTAAACTCTCTGAGTGTTGGTCACATGGCGATGCGAACTATGGGTGTGAATCACATGGTGATGTAAACTATGGATGTTGAATCACATGGCGATGTGAACTAGATTATTGACTCTAGTGCAAGTGGGAGACTGAAGGAAATATGCCCTAGAGGCAATAATAAAGTTATTATTTATTTCCTTATTTCATGATAAATGTTTATTATTCATGCTAGAATTGTATTAACCGGAAGCTTAGTACATTTGTGAATATATAGACAAACAGATTGTCACTAGTATGCGTCTACTTGACTAGCTCGTTGAATCAAAGATGGTTAAGTTTCCTAGCCATAGACATGAGTTGTCATTTGATTAACGGGATCACATCATTAGAGAATGATGTGATTGACTTGACCCATTCTGTTAGCTTAGCACTTGATCGTTTAGTATGTTGCTATTGCTTTCTTCATGACTTATACATGTTCCTATGACTATGAAATTATGCATGTCCCGAATAACGGAGGAACACTTTGTGTGCTACCAAACGTCACAATGTAACTGGGTGATTATAAAGGTGCTCTATAGGTGTCTCTGATGGTAATTGTTGAGTTGGCATAGATTGAGATTAGGATTTGTCACTCCGATTTTTGGAGAGGTATCTCTGGGCCCTCTCGGTAATGCACATCACTGTAAGCCTTGCAAGCAATGTGACCAATGAGTTAGTTGCAGGATGATGCAGTACGAAACGAGTAAAGAGACTTGCCGGTAATGAGATTCAACTAGGTATTGGGATACCGACGATCGAATCTCAGGCAAGTAACATACCGATGACAAAGGGAACAACGTATGTTGTTATGCGGTTTGACCGATAAAGATCTTCGTAGAAAATGTAGGAAACAATATGAGCATCCAGTTTCCGCTATTGGTTATTGACCAGAGACGTGTCTC
Organism: Triticum aestivum; assembly: GCF_018294505.1. Taxonomy (NCBI): domain Eukaryota; kingdom Viridiplantae; phylum Streptophyta; class Magnoliopsida; order Poales; family Poaceae; genus Triticum; species Triticum aestivum. Next base: position 749,420,842 of record NC_057798.1, on the reverse strand, counting down.
GGTCATGTCTACATAGTTCTCGAACCCGTAGGGTCTGCATGCTTAAAGTTCTGTGACGATCGGTATTATGAGTTTGTGTGTTTTGATGTACCGAAGGTAGTTCGGAGTCCCGGATATGATCACGGACATGATGAGGAGTCTCAACATGGATGAGACATAAGGATTGATATATTCGAAGCCTATATTTGGACATCGGAAGAGTTCCGGGTGAAATCGGGATTTTACCGGAGTGCCGGAGGGGTTACCGGAACCTCCCGGGGGTTAATGGGCTTTGTTGGGCCCTAGTGGAGAGAGAGAGAGGGGGGCCAGCCAGGGCAGGCCGCACGCCCCCTCCCCCTGTGGTTCGAATTGGACTAGGAGGGGGGGGGGGGGCAGCGCCCCCCTTTCCTTCTCCCTCCTCCCCTTACTTTCCCCCTCCTAGTGGGAGTAGGAAAGGGGGAGTCCTACTCCCACTAGGAGGAGGACTCCTCCTCTTGGCTCGGCCTATAGGGCCGACCGGCCTCCCCCCTTGCTCCTTTATATAGGGGGCAGGGGGGCACCCCAAGACACACAAGTTGATCATTGATCTCTCTTAGCCGTGTGCGGTGCCCCCCTCCACCATAATCCACCTCGGTCATATCGTAGCGGAGCTTAGGCGAAGACTTGCGTCAGTAACTTCATCAACATCGTCATCACACCGTCGTGCTGACGAAACTGTCCCTCGAGCTCTACTGGATCATGAGTTCGCGGGACGTCATCGAGCTGAACATGTGCCGAACACGGAGGTGCCATACGTTCAGTACTAAAGATTGGCCGATCATGAAGACGTATGACTACATCAACCGCGTTGTCATAACGCTTCCGCTTTTAGCCTACGAGGGCATGGACACATTATCCCCACTCGTTGCTATGCATCACGATGATCTTGCGTGTGCGTAGGAAAATTTTGAAATTACTACGTTACCCAACACTAACAGCTGCTTATAGTAATTGGTGATGTATATTTTAGGTTTTCTTGTCCTAAAATCATTCCTTCATCCTGCTCAAGCGGAAATATTATCTTCTTTCGGTGCTTGCCATTCGCAATCACATGAAAGAAGTGAGTGTTATCATCCCTTTGGATGATTTTGGGGACTTTAGCTCGCAGTGCCCACTTCAATTCCTCCTCTCGAAGCAGTTCTTTCAGTCTCATTTCTACCTCCACTTTAGTTTCTAGATCCCTGGTATCTAGAATGGAGGACTCAACTATTAAATCTAGGGATTGAATAATTATAAGGAGCCTTTCCTTTTCGACCTTATACATCCCACTCAAATGCTTGGCCCACCCATGTAAGAAACTTTGTAGGTGCCTTATCTTATTCTGCCATCGTCTTCGGCCTCCCTCCTGAATCTTTAGCCCATTCTCTTGCTATCAGATCCAGGAACCCTTCTCTTCCAAACCACGCTAATTCAAAAGAAAATGTGCTTTTATTCCCCACATGCGTTGCCTCGCCAGAGTCAACCAGCAAAGGGGTGTGGTCGGAGATTGAGTGCGATAATGCTTGGACTGTTACTAGGGGAAACTTCTGCTCCCATTCGACGCTAGCAAGAACACGATCCAGCTTCTTAAACGTCAGGTTTGGCAACGTATTGGCCCAAGTGAATTTTCTACCAGAAAGCTCTTTCTCTCTAAGATCCAAGCTTTCTATGATGGTATTAAACATAAACGACCATCTATCGTCAAAGTTATCATTGTTCTTTTCCTCCCTCCTTTGAATAATGTTGAAATCGCCCCCAACCAGAATTGGGAGCTGGTCGCTACCGCAATACGGACAAGATCAGCCAAAAAAATCTGGTTTGAGTTCTGGTTGCGTGGCACCATACACTGCCACCAATGCCCAATTAAACCCATTGGCCTTTGATTTGACCTGAAACTTAACCGCAAAATTTCCTATGACCACATTCTGAACTTCCAACGTATCGCATTTAACCCCAAGTAAAATCCCATCGGATCTTCCTCTCGGAGGTCGGAAATGCCAATCAAAATCGACACCTCCCGATAAAGTACTAAGAAACTGGGGGGTGAAATTGTCCCTTCCAGGTTCGGAGAGGACGATAAAATACAACTTGTGTTCGATAGAAGCATCCGCTAGAAACCTTCTTTTAGCGAAGTCTTTAAGACCTCTGCTATTCCAAAAGATTCCTCTCATATTTCATCATGAAACTTTTTAGTGGTACGGATCCTAGCACTTCTATGCACAGCCGAAACTGGATAAATCTTTGGTTTCCACTTCCGCTTAAGCTTGTTTTGATCCTCCACCCGGTCCTCACAACCGAGTTCCGTGGACCTAACCTCCTGAGCATCTACAAGGGTAGAATCCCTTGGGGAGATAGAACATTCATCCTCCTCTGTCTTGGAAGTGAAGGGGCAAGATCCGCACAAAAACTATCAAGTACCTTGGCTCCCAACGCATATATGTCGGAATCGTTCATAGGTTTGATAGACGCTAAGTTTCGAATCATTTCTAGAGTGCGCTCCACTTCAAGATCCAGGATATCATTAACGGATTTAGAGATTTCACTACCATTACTACCTAGTGAAACTCCTAACTGATTTGCATTATGTATAATCTCATCATTGGAAAAATGCAAAATAGAGTTGGAAGTATTGACTGACATACCAGTAGTGACCTCAATGTCATGAAGCTTGGCCGCCTGCATAGCGCACCTTAGCTGCATGTCATCAACATATGGCTGATCCTGGAGGCGACAACTCATCCGTTGACCTTCGGATACAGGATCCGAGATCCCTCCAAAAGCAATGATCTCATCCCGCGTGGCCTCGTTTGGGGTAAGGCCTCCTGCCCAACCCCCAAAAGGGCTCAACTGAGCTGAAGCAGCTGGGGTACTGCCGCGTGTTGTCGCAAGCACCGGTGAAGCTCCCGGCACACCGAGCGGCGTCGGCTAGCATCCGGAGCCAGGGGATGCCGCGGGAACCGCTCCATCCAAGGACGCCAAGGGAGAGGTAGGGGCGCAGGCCACCTGCCCGCCCCCCCCTCCCGAGCCCCTCCCCCCCCCCACTGGAAGGTGGCACGGCCATCATCGGGCTCGTCACCTGCAGTGAAGCAACGCTTCGAATGGGCGTCGTCCAGCGCGCGGAGCCAGGGGACGCAGCGGGAGCCGCCACAAACAAGGTCTCCATTGGAGAGGCAGGGGTGGAGGCCTCCTACCTGCGCCCCCCTCCCGATCCGGCCCCACCACTGGCACGCGGCACGGCCATCACCGCACCATCCATCGCCGGACTCCTTGCCAACGGTGAAGCAACACTCTGAGTGGGGGTACGGAGGGCCTCCTTCCCATGATCCTCCCCACCCTCGAAACGAAGCTCAGACCCAAGACCGATCATTGCCGCTGAAGTCGGTGCACACTCCATCTAGGTCATCTCAGCAACAAACTGTTGACACACGAACACGTCACGTGTACCCTCGACGCCGGGGATGATGCACCTTAGCTCACGTCGAAGGAGACCCGACCAACAGCGCGATACGCAAGACAGTCGGCGGGTGCTTTTGCAGACCCGAAACCCCGCGCACCCGGGAGGGACCCCGTCAGGGATTGCGGCGGCTATGGGCTGCCCTAGGTCGATTCGCTCGCCCCTAGAGCCTCGGGATTCGCAGCTCTCAAACACGAAGAACAGCGAAGAACGAGAGAGAAAAACGGTGGAGAGATAAAAAGTAGACAGGAAAAAGTAGTATATTGATTTGTTCGATTGTGTGTTGTTCAATCGGCCGTCACCCCCAACATATATAAGAGGCGGCTGGACTTCCCGTACAAGTAAAGGATTCATCTAGGCTTTCCTTACAAGAAAAATTACATCAATTCGCGTCCTAGAGTCCTAGTTCTATTCCAACTCGGATTCAGTCTGAATCTGGCCCAACTTCTGTCTTCCCCCTTGTGCAGGCCGCCGAGCCTCCATATGACCTCCGATCAAGATGGCCCAAATACCAAACTTGTGCGCCTCGATGATACGAACAACTCTCATGTTGATCACTTTTTCAAATAAGGCCATCTTGAACACTTTTAGAGGTCGTCTTACCTTCCAGTCGGACTCGGTCTTGCGGTAGACTGAATTATCCGAGTCTTGTAGTGAATTTGCAGGCCATATACTATCTCTGACGACGATGACTCCAAAACCAAAGTTTATCGTCTTGATGATACGCACAACTTCTGTATTGAACACTTTTCCATCCGAGATCATCTTGATAAACTTTTGGGCACATGTTCAGTTTCACTCGGATTTGAGCTCATCCACTCGGATATTAGAGTCTTTCACTCGACTGGATCTTTTCACTCGGATGACTATATTTTCACTCGGAAGACAATCTTTCACTCGGATGATGACCACATTTTCAGTCGGAAGACAATTTTTTACTTGATCGATCAGTTTTCACTCGACCTTTTACTCGATCGGTAGGTTTTCACTCGACCTTTTACTCGATCGGTAGGTTTTCACTCGACCTTTTACTCGATCGGTAGGCTTTCGACCTTTTACTCGATCGGTAGGTTTTCACTCGACCTTTTACTCGATCGGTAGGTTTTCACTCGACCTTTTACTCGATCGGTAGGTTTTCACTCGGAATATCTTCACCTGGAGGACAATTTCACTCGGATGACCATATTTCCACTCGGATGACTATATTTCCACTTGGATAATAATAAGCTCATCCAGTCAGCAAACTTTCACTCGAACGGTAAACTTTCACTCGACCGTAAACTTTCACTCGGATGGTAAACTTTTCACTCGGATTTTCCGACTGAAAACATAACCTGATCTTGATTTGTCTCTCCAGGCCTCATACGACCACGGATTGAGACGAATTATATATGAAAATCGATCGGATCGACGAGACGAAACTTTTCTATGTTGAAGGTTTTTCAATTCAAGGCCATCTTGAAGGCCGAATTGCTCACGCATTGCATCAGACACTCATCAACATGTGTCTGGTGTCAAGCGTAATATTTAGGTCTCTGGCCTGTCCAGACCGTATTGACTATAACTTTTGCATATGAACTCGGATTGAGATGATTTATATATGAAAATCGATTGCTTCGACGAGACGAAGACAATTCCTTCAGAATACTCCTTCATCCGAGGTTGTCTTGAAGGCATGATCGGCCGAAAACCACTCGGAATGTTCAATTCTGTCACTCGGAGTATAACTTCGGCCACCGAGATGAGGTCGAATAGCGATAAATTAAACATCAAAGTTATCCCACTCAGCGACCTGAAACTTTGCATGCTGAAAACTCTTTCACTTGAGGCCATCTTACTTGCCTTTTGCACCTTGCCAAAATCCGATGTCAACACATGCCCCCCTGTTTTTCGGCAAAGCTTGCATGCCGAAAAATAATATGCACGGTGTTTGTTCTAAGGACGATGTCAACACTCCATCGGCCAATTATTTTCCTCAGGGCGATAATTATGTATCGGCCATGTTCGTGCTAAGGGCGATAATCGTATATCGGCCATTGCCTAGTCAGGCTTCCTGCCACACACTCGGGTGGTACTTCTTCAAATATTTTCCGTTGAGAGCTCGAGGTAACACTGCCCCTTGTATTGATTCTACCAAATATGAATTTCCAGGAACAACCCTTATAATCCTAAAAGGACCCTCCCAACTTGGAGACCACTTCCCGAATTTTCTATCTCTTGAACCAATCGGCAGAATCACTTTCCAGACGAGTTCACCAACTTGAAAATGCTTCAACTTAACTTTCTTATTGTAGGCTCTTGCTACCCTCAACTTATCTCTCTCTATGGACTCCAAAGCAACCAAATGTTTATCGGCAACCTCATCAATATTGTCCATCATTAAGTTATAAAAGTCTACTGCCGATAAATCATTTTGTCTGGCTATTCTCAAAGCATTCAAATTTACCTCCACTGGTAAAACAGCCTCCTGACCATATACTAGCTCATATGGAGTCACCTTCGTAGCACCATGCCTTGAAATTCTGTGTGCCCATAAAGCTTCAGACAACAACTCATGCCATCTCCTCGGATTGTCCTTAATCTTCTTCTTGATGAGCTTGATTAGAATTTTATTGCTAGACTCAGCTTGTCCATTAGCTTGGGCATAATATGGAGAGGAATTGAGCAACTTTATATTATAAGATTCGGCAAACTCTCTGACTTGGTGTGACATAAAAGATGAACCTTGATCTGTAGTTAACGTTTGAGGAATACCGAATCTATGAATAATGTGCTCGGTTATGAATTGAATTACCTCCGTATGTGTCATGTTCTTGAGAGGTACTGCTTCGGACCATTTAGTGAAATAATCAGTTGCCACCAATACGAACCGATGCCCTTTTGAGGAAGACGGGTGGATTTGTCCAATGAAATCTAAACCCCAACCTCTGAAAGGCCACAGTTTGATAATAGGATGTAACATAGCAGCAGGAGCCAATTGAATATCACCAAACTTTTGACAAGCTTCACACCCTTTATAATATCTGAAGCAATCATTAATCATAGTCGGCCAATAAAACCCAGCACGTCGCAATAACCATTTCATTTTGGGAGCCGACTGATGAGTGCCACAAATACCTTCATGCACTTCTCCCATAGCAACTCTTGCCTGGTCCTCATCTAAACACTTTAGAAGAACATCATCGACTGTTCGGCGATAAAGACCATCATCTCTCATTGTATACTTGAAAGCCATACGCCGAACAGCCCTGTCCACCCTTTCACTCGGATTGCACAAGTAATCAACAATAGGCTTTCTCCAGTCGGAATTATCACCTGCACTAGATTTTTTGTTAATGGCCGAATCAGTGGGTTCAGGTTCGGCCTCTCCCATATTGGCAAGACAAGACATCGGTCTTTGAGAGATATGAAACATGCCATGATCAACATGATATCCAGATGCTTGCTATGCCAACTCATTTGCTTTCCAGTTGTCATGTCTAGATATATGTGCAATGCTAAAACAATCCAAAGTAGAAATTATATCTAGACATTTATCAAGATAAACATTAAGTGATTCGTCAAAACACTGAAAGACTCTAGATATTTGCTGCACTACTAGTAACGAATCACCGTAAGCCTCAATATGTGTAACACCTATAGCAAGTAACATCTCTAGACCGAATAACAATGCTTCATATTCGGCTTGATTGTTTGTGCAAAAATATTCTAAGCGGCATGAGGCTTCAAAAACAGCACCATGAGGAGATATATAAACAATACCAACACCTTGGCCATTGCTACAAACTGAACCATCAAAATACAATCTCCATGGCACTAATGAAACAAGGTTCATATCAACATCATGCTTGTCATTAATCCGATGTTCAACAATGAAATTAGCAACAATTTGGCCTTTCATGGATTTTAGAGATTCATAAGCCAAATCATACTCAATCAAAGTATAAGCCCACTTGCCAATTCTACCACTAAGAATTGGCCTATGCAACATGTACTTAATGACATCGGTTTGACAAGCTACTACACAAGCACTCGGCACTAGGTAATGTCTCAATTTTGTGCAAGCGTAATATAAGCATAGCCATAGTTTTTCAATAAATGTATACCTTGTCTCGGCGCAATAAACGTCTGCTCAAATATGTAATGGCATGCTCTTTTCCTTCGGTATCTTGAGTCAAAACAGCACCAATAACACCTTCCTCTGCTGCGATATAAAGTTTGAAAGGCTCTCTATGCTTGGGTGCTTTCATCACCGGAGGAGTGCACAAATAATTCTTGATCATATCAAAGGCTTCTTGCTGTTTTGCCCCCCAAGTGAAATCAACATCATTCTTTAACCGAAGGATAGGAGTAAATGCATCAACTTTCCCTGACAGATTAGCTATGAACCTTCTCAAATAATTGACTTTGCCAAGGAACTTTTGCATATCTTTCTTGCATGTCGGAGCCTCCACTTTCTGTATGGCCTCTATCTTTTTGGGATCGATTTCGATGCCATCTTCATGAATAATGAAACCCAAAAATTTGCCAGCTGACACGCCGAATGCACACTTCAAAGGATTCATCTTCAGTCCATACTTTTTCATCCTTTCAAAAGCTAAACGCAAATCGGCCAAGTGGGATTCAAAAGCATCCGATTTGACAACAATATCATCAATATAAACTTCAAGTATGACACCGAGTAAATCATGAAAAATCAAATTCATAGCCCTTTGATATGTGGCCCCAGCATTTTTCAATCCGAATGTCATCACTGTCCACTCGAATAAACCAAGGAAACCAGGACATCGGAAAGCTGTTTTGTACATGTCCTCTTCGGCCATAAAAATTTGATTGTATCCGGCATTACCATCTAGAAAGCTAATAACCTTATGTCCAAAAGCATCATTAATAAGCATATCGACTATTGGCATGGGATACTCATCTATGGGTGTAGCCCTATTCACATCTCTGAAGTCAATGCACACCCTCAACTTGCCGGATCCCTTCTTCTCCACTGGGACAATGTTAGAAATCCACTCGGCATACCTGCAAGGTCGAATGAATTTAGCTTCAAGCAGTCGACCGATCTCTTCCTTGATCCGGTCATATGTTTTCGGATTAAACTTTCTGGCCGACTATTTATAAGGTCTAGAACCGGCCTTTATAGGCAACCGATGCTCCACTAGCTCTCGGCTCAACCCTGGCATCTCATGATATTCCCATGCAAAGCAACAAACATATTCTTTCAATAGCTCGATTAATTTAGCTTTACAATCAGCTTTCAAAATTTTGTTTATAAATGTCGGTCGACTGACTGATCCGTCTCCGATATCTACCTCTTCTAACGGATCGGCCGATGTAAAACCTTGTCCAAGTTTATCCATGTCATCCAACTCCTCAATAGACTCATACATATCATTCTCGCTGGACCGATATTTTGCAAGACGTTTTTGTAACCACTCGGAACTAGGATCCATTTAAACATATCATACCTTGGAGCCGATTGCATTCAGTCGGCTTTAAAGACACGGGCACAAAACCATTCTTGGTCGCGCTGAGAAAATCAAACTCTGATAAGTCACGTCCCGTCAAGCAAGTAGCATTGGGATGTTGCCAATCCACCGATGCATCGGCCAAAGCAACACAGACCGAGTTATCCGCATGAATGACTTCCACTTCATCATCAACCCACTGAATCAAAAACTGGTGCATAGTGGATGGCACGCACTGGTTTGCATGAACCCAATCACGGCCTAGTATAACATTGTAGTTACCTTGCACCTCAGCGACAAAGAATGCAGTAGCCAAAGTTTTGCTTCCGACTGTAAGCTCCACATACATTACACCTTTGGCTTCAGTTTTCTCTTTGCCTTCAAACCCGTTGAGCACCATATTGGTCTTGATCAATTCTTCATCAGGCAAACCCAATTTCTTGAAGACCGAATAGGGCATAAGATTTACCACAGCACCACCATCAACAAGCATCCGAGTGAGCGGCGACCCATTGATATGACCTCTGAGATATAATGGTTTCAGATGCTTTACTGGTTCTTTTGGCTTCTCGAATATTGCATTTTTAGGACCAAAATCCAGCTGAGCAACTTCCCCTTCCTCATCTACAGCACGAAACTCAGCAGGTAAGTAATACACCATATTGATATCCATACCTTCATGAACCGGTGTAGATTCATAGTCCACCATATCAGCCTCTTCTTCAAGCGGATCGACCGATTCTGAAATCTGGTCGAGTGAAGGAGAAGTAAGAAGTGTTGCAGACGATGTAATAGCTGTCGCATCGTCCTCTTTGGATGGTGTAGGCACTTCTGTGATAGATGTAGAAGCTGATGTATCTTGTATTTGTTTTGGCCTCCACACTTGTTTTGCTGGAACCATGGGCCGAGTGTCATTGAACAACTTATCTCTTTGCTTCTCGGCCTCCTGTTCTGCCATCTCTTGACTCCTTAACCTCTATAGTTTCCTCTTCTGTGTCTTTGTTAGCCCTGGAGGACACCACTTTGGCTGAGTGTATTTAGGATCTCTCGTTTTTACTCGGCTGGTGCTTGCTTCATGGTCATTAGCCGAGTGCTTTGGCTCGATAGAAAGTATCGGCTCAGTCGGATTGCTATGCACAATAGGCTGCTGTATGGCAAATGTTTCGGTGCCCAAGATAAGTGAGTCGACATCCATTTTCTCCTTGCCTTTTCCCGACTCAACTGCTGCAACACTCGGTGACTTAACACGCCATTCTTTCCGACTTTCCAGATGCATGAAATTTCCACTCGGGCGCACCTTTTTACTTGGATGGAATCCACTCGGATTGATGTCACTCGGATGGTATCCACTCGGATGGAACTCAGTCGGATGGAATCTACCCATCCACATTTTTTCACTCGGATAGCTTCCACTTGGGTGTATTCTTACACTCGGATAATTTCCATCCGGTCGCATATTTTTACCAGCCGACTGATAGTTACCGATGTTGAGCCGGCCATTATATGAGTAATCAAGTCGATCCACACAGGTTGCTTCTGCTCTTCTGAAAACTGCGCCCTTGGTCCACTTGGTTTTTTATACCGACTGAACATATCAACTGATGGTGACCTTGGTCGTTTCAGATGAGTCGGTCGATTGAAACTAGAACGGGCCGACTGGTTAACATATTTGGACAGCAACATATCAAAAGTTGGCTTGATCCGCTTGCGCTGCATTTTAACTTCATTCTTCTTCCACTTGCCAACTTCTGGACTCTTGGGCTTGACAAATTTAACACGAGTATTTTCTTGCACTTGCGGTTGCCCCCCGAGTGTAGGATTCTTGATGGTGATTTTGATCACTTCCTTGCCATCGGGTTGCTTATCAAGCACAACCTGTCTCCCCAAGACCCTGTTGTCCTCCTTGTCTTTCCTGGGCTCACCAACAATGACATTAGCTTTATTAGCAGATTCGGCCACCTCCGGCCGAATGAGTAGCTTCTTCCCCTCCAAATCCATGGTATTCATGGGAAAAGGTTGTTTATCAACTTGCATCTCAGAAAAGTTCAATCGTCCGTCATTAATGGCCGATTGTATCTGTCGTCGAAAAACATTGCAATCGTTAGTAGCATGAGAAAAAGAGTTATGATACTTGCAATAAGCACGCCGTTTTAGCTCTTCAAACGGCGGTAAAGTATGAGATATTCTAATAATCTTAGCCTGCAGCAAAGCATCAAATATTCTATCACACTTAGCAATGTTAAAAGTAAACTTCATCTCTTCATCATGATTCTTATGAATCGGTTTCAGATCATTGCAAGTAAAGGGTTTGGCCTTAGATGGCCAAACAAATTCAGTAGCAAAAACATCACCCTCATCGTCCGAGTGATCACTGTCATATTCCACCATATTTATCTTTGGACGATCGGCTTTGTATCTATGCACTTCTTTGAGGTCTTTGCTTCGGCTTTCCTGAGCCAAAGCCCTTTGTAAGACTTGGTTGATATTTAAGAACTCATAGCCTTCTAGATTTTCTCTAATGGGAGTTCTCAAACCACTCAACACTAGGTCTGCCAAGTCTCTCTCGGTTATCACCAAACTAAAACACCGGTTTTTCGTTTCTCTGAATCTCTTGACGTAATCGGAGACTGATTCATCATGCTTCTGCTTAACCGATGTTAGATGTGACAACTTGAGTTCATTGTCGCCGCTATAAAAGTGATCATGAAATTTCTGCTCTAGCTGCGACCAAACTCGAATGGAACCATGTGGTAAAGAAGAAAACCATGAAAATGCGGTACCAGTCAATGACAAAGGAAATAAACGCACTTTCAACTCATTCAGTGAGCCTGCCTCACCCAATTGTGCTAAGTATTGACTAACATGCTCCCATGTGGTTTTTGTGCCTTCTCCATTAAACTTAACAAAATCTGGAATTTTATATCCTGGAGGGCACTGGATGGCATCAAAGTACTCGGGGTACGGCTTTTGGTAAATCCGATTCCGAGGTAACTCAACTCCAAAATTCTCTCGAAGCATCTTAGCCATCTCCTCTCTAAGATTAGCTAAACCATCATCCATAGTAGACGATGAAGCTGGTGTCAGTGGCATAGGAGGAGTAGGGTTACTAGCTGTAGGTAGGAATTGTGGCAGGTATGTCGACCCATAATTTGGTAGTGGTCGAGTGGTTGTAGCTGTAGGTAGGGTTTGGTTCGGCGTCACCACCGAACCTGGCATGCTCATAATAGGATTAATGGGTGCAGCCACAATCTGATTTGTTTGGGTAGGATAATAAGTCATCGGCACTGGAGGCGCCGATGAGATAGGTAAAGCCAGATTAGGGTTTTGCACACTAGCAGCTACACCATCATTACCACTAGTCGATTGAGATGTATTCTTCTGAGCATTAGTATTTTCTATGAAAGTTTGATAGACTAGATTGTTACCATCAGCAATACGACTTTCAATCTCAGCCCACTGCTCAGGAGAAAAGGCAGTACTTACAGAGGGTTTAACCTGCTTGGCTTGCAAAGGAGGGAACTTGATTTCTTCAATCGGAGTGATGTTGCCTTGGCGATCCTTCTTGAACTTTGCAAGGAACTCCTACAAGTCCTTCTCCTCGCGCGCCTTCTTGTACTCCTCATAGACTTGGCGATGATCGGCCGATATCTCATCAAGACTGGGCTTAATGATGTTATCGGTGTCTACCTCAGATGGCTTGGGAAGATCAGACATGGTGGATGATGATGATCGATCTTCGTTCCCCAGCGGAGTCGCCAAAAAGTGTGTTGACACACGAACACGTCACGTGTACCCTCGACGCCGGGGGTGATGCACCGCAGCTCACGTCGAAGGAGACCCGACCAACAGCGCGATACGCAAGACAGTCGGCGGGTGCTTTTGCAGACCCGAAACCCCGCGCACCCGGGAGGGACCCCGTCAGGGATTGCGGCGGCTATGGGCTGCCCTAGGTCGATTCGCTCGCCCCTAGAGCCTCGGGATTCGCAGCTCTCAAACACGAAGAACAGCGAAGAACGAGAGAGAAAAACGGTGGAGAGATAAAAAGTAGACAGGAAAAAGTAGTATATTGATTTGTTCGATTGTGTGTTGTTCAATCGGCCGTCACCCCCAACATATATAAGAGGCGGCTGGACTTCCCGTACAAGTAAAGGATTCATCTAGGCTTTCCTTACAAGAAAAATTACATCAATTCGCGTCCTAGAGTCCTAGTTCTATTCCAACTCGGATTCAGTCTGAATCTGGCCCAACTTCTGTCTTCCCCCTTGTGCAGGCCGCCGAGCCTCCATATGACCTCCGATCAAGATGGCCCAAATACCAAACTTGTGCGCCTCAATGATACGAACAACTCTCATGTTGATCACTTTTTCAAATAAGGCCATCTTGAACACTTTCCGAGGTCGTCTTACCTTCCAGTCGGACTCGGTCTTGCGGTAGACTGAATTATCCGAGTCTTGTAGTGAATTTGCAGGCCATATACTATCTCTGACGACGATGACTCCAAAACCAAAGTTTATCGTCTTGATGATACGCACAACTTCTGTATTGAACACTTTTCCATCTGAGATCATCTTGATAAACTTTTGGGCACATGGTCAGTTTCACTCGGATTTGAGCTCATCCACTCGGATATTAGAGTCTTTCACTCGACTGGATCTTTTCACTCGGATGACTATATTTTCACTCGGAAGACAATCTTTCACTCGGATGATGACCACATTTTCAGTCGGAAGACAATTTTTTACTTGATCGATCAGTTTTCACTCGACCTTTTACTCGATCGGTAGGTTTTCACTCGACCTTTTACTCGATCGGTAGGTTTTCACTCGACCTTTTACTCGATCGGTAGGCTTTCGACCTTTTACTCGATCGGTAGGTTTTCACTCGACCTTTTACTCGATCGGTAGGTTTTCACTCGACCTTTTACTCGATCGGTAGGTTTTCACTCGGAATATCTTCACCTGGAGGACAATTTCACTCGGATGACCATATTTCCACTCGGATGACTATATTTCCACTTGGATAATAATAAGCTCATCCAGTCAGCAAACTTTCACTCGAACGGTAAACTTTCACTCGACCGTAAACTTTCACTCGGATGGTAAACTTTTCACTCGGATTTTCTGACTGAAAACATAACCTGATCTTGATTTGTCTCTCCAGGCCTCATACGACCACGGATTGAGACGAATTATATATGAAAATCGATCGGCTCGACGAGACGAAACTTTTCTATGTTGAAGGTTTTTAAATTCAAGGCCATATTGAAGGCCGAATTGCTCACGCATTGCATCAGACACTCATCAACATGTGTCTGGTGTCAAGCGTAATATTTAGGTCTCTGGCCTGTCCAGACCGTATTGACTATGACTTTTGCATATGAACTCGGATTGAGATGATTTATATATGAAAATTGATTGCTTCGACGAGACGAAGACAATTCCTTCAGAATACTCCTTCATCCGAGGTTGTCTTGAAGGCATGATCGGCCGAAAACCACTCGGAATGTTCAATTCTGTCACTCGGAGTATAACTTCGGCCACCGAGATGAGGTCGAATAGCGATAAATTAAACATCAAAGTTATCCCACTCAGCGACCTGAAACTTTGCATGCTGAAAACTCTTTCACTTGAGGCCATCTTACTTGCCTTTTGCACCTTGCCAAAATCCGATGTCAACACAAACTCATCCAAACAACCACCCACAGATGCATCAGTAGCAGCAAAATCCAGGGGAGGAAGCAAGTGCTCTAACAAATCATCACACTCCACCCGATCGCTCCGCAGTCTAGGGGAGCAGAATCAGGCTCAAACGAACCAAATCTCAGCGTGTTCATGGGTGCAGTAGTTGATGGTGGAGTCCCTTTCCCGGGCGCTAGCGTGGCGGAACCCGGGATGTTGGACGCACTCGCCCACGATCATCCTCTCGCACCTACTTTTTGCCCGAGCCATCATCCTTATCGAGCATATCAAGATCATTCCCTGCCAAGGCCTCAGTGAAAAGGTCAGTGTCCTCAAACTCAATCTTGAGGTCGTATATCATGCCTTTATGTGTCCACTTAACCACATCGGGCACGTACTCAATATCCAGAATACTCACAAGAAATCTGGCCACCCCGTTTGCTCGAGTAAAGGGCATGTCCACCCTCTCGGTTTTCCCAACCAGTGTCCCCAAGCTAGCCGCGACTCGAACATTACTCAACGGCTTCGATGGTGACCCCGAGAATCATAACCAAACCTGAGTAAGAGGCTTGCCCTTAGGCTCGACCTTCTGCCACTCGTGAAACTCGAGGATGCACTCTGTGCCAGGCACTCTGCACAACCCAAAACTCAGGAGCCGCTGCAAGTCCTCAGATGAAGGAAAGTCAACCTCGTACATATTGGCCTCGAGTCTAATAAGCTCCCACTGAAAGTTACCTGGAGTAAGCTCATTTAGCCTCAGCAGGATCTGTGCCTCAGACAAGTCACCTTTAGTCACTTTGACCACCCCCGTGGTCGCGCTCTTTGGCGCCTCTGGGATTTCCATAACACTAGGAGACTCAAAAAACATCAACTCGGCGCAGCACACACCATAAATGGTAACTCCCGGCATCGGTTCACGCAATAACGGGCACTCCCCCGTAGCATGCACCGGTTTGAGGCAAGTGTCGCATAACTCAGTAATGCATTCAGCAATGAAGTGCCCCTGCTCACCATAGTGATAGCATATCATCTTCTCTTTTTACGGGCCCATTTGGTAGCTCTATCACCATCTGGTTTATCGGGTGTGCCGATAGTACCCGTCACCAAGGGCTCAGCCTCGGGCACTACCGCATTAGCCAGAGCCGTCACTGCGGCCATGACCTGACTAGATAACGCTGGCGTCTGCAAAGCAACCACCTCCGAGGACACCATCGGCTCAGCAACGTCGGAAACGGTAGCGGCGGGCACTGGAGGCTGACGATTGTGGTTCCTGCCACCCCGGCCAGCATGAAAACCTCGGTATCCACCTCTTTGCCGGTAGTCCGGGCCAGATGCCCCCTCAACAAAACCTCCCAGAGGGCTATAGAACGGACGCTCCATCGTCCCATCACTCTGCCAAGCAAATCCATGCCCGCCGCCCGACGACGATGAACCTCGATGCTATCCCTCACCATATGCGTTGTAACCGTCATCACCCCATTGGCCCCGGGGCGGACCACGACCAGCATGACTGCCACGGTTTGTCGGGAAGCGATGATGACCCGCGCCTCCACCACCTCTGTGCGTCAGCAGCCCAGCCCTAGCCGCGGGTGGTCGCCCCGCATTCTGTGGCGGCGGGATGTGCGCCCCGCCTGGTTCTGCGGCGGCTCCGCGACAATGTGCGGTGGTGGCGCTGCCTTGGGCTTATGCACCCCCGCCTGCATCAGCGAAGCAACCCCGCACGGGGCGGCGGCTTTTGCATGGGCGGTTGCGTCAGAGGTGCCATAGCGGCCTGCACGGGAGCTGTAGGCCGCGGCCCCGGCGGTCCGCCGCCTCCTCGACCTGCCATGGCCGCCGCGAGGGGAGGGATACGCGCGACACGGCCTGGTTTGCTAGCAGGAAAACCAGGCACCACACAGCGACGAAGAACCCTAAGCGGCGGCGGAGTATGATTCAAGCTTAAGTTGGAGCTCTTGAAGCTTATCATTTATAGTTTTATCCACGGCAACAAAAAGGTGGTGTTCCCTTTCTTTCTTAGCATCCGATAAAAGAGCTTCGTAATACTGTCAATATGAACAAACACAGGCATATAAATGGATCATAATAGTACATAACTATAACAAAATTTATCTCCAAGAAAAACTATATGAGAAGCTCTAGAACAATACAATGGATAGTGGTCATACAAAAAAATATCTATACCAATATAAAAATACCAAAATGGGCAGATCCAATAATCTCAGCCATCAAATCATGTCAATCCAACGACCTAGACTGCTTCAATGTCGAGCGCTCAACACGTTTAGCATGTAGTTAGTTTCATGCCAAATATAGTGCTAATCACACAATAAACGCAAATAATATCCCACTTAATATCCGCATGCACTTAATATACTTCCAAATTAATGTGCATTGCACGTACACATTGACTAGTTACTACAAAGGAAAGAGCACTGCACCTCTCGCTGAGTTTCAAGTTGGCTTGCTAAAAGACGATTGTATTCATCCACAATCTGTTAAGAGCAGGGCACATGATTTTGAGGAACAAGAATACCAAGAAGGTGTTACAGAGCATCAAAACAAAGAAACTTAAAACTCTTACAGTGTCCCCTTTGCTGCTAAACATAACTCCACCCATATCTGAGTCACCATGCATGCAGTTTGCACAGTTGTCCCCGGGATATTCACACTTTGAACTAAACTTAGCATGCTTTACATCACTTTTTGAGTGATTGAGTCGATGGACATAACTGTCACCAACATAATCCCAAACACACTGAGTTTCCAAATCGAGAGAATACTAGTGCTGAGTGCCTTTCCAGTGCCTGATTGAATGCCATTCTTTATACCTATAAACGGCAAGTTAATTGTTATGACCAGCCGGACCTATGGCCATAGGAGGCCCACTAGGCAAGCTTAGCCCACAAGTTATCTTATTTTTATTTCATGTCATGGTTATATAAACAAGTTGTAAGACTATTTTCAAATTTAAGCAATAAGACTATTCTATTGCTTAGTTCCCAAAGGAGCCGGAAACCCTAAACCCTTGCCGCCTCCTGCCTTCGCCGCTGCCACACCTAGCGCAAGGATGGCGCCACACCACGGGCCGCCAACTCCTCCGCGCCGGCCGTCTCCTCCGGACTGCTGGCCCTGCCCTGGTACTCGGTACCCGCAGAGATCGCCGGGGCCTATACGTCGCTCCAGCCACCGCCCGCCCTAGCGCTGTCCTGGCCACAGTGGCCTGCGCCGGCGCTCGCGGTGCCACCCGCGCCTTCCGTGTCCACCCCAGCGCCGCAGGGCTGCACTGGCCCGTGCCGGCCCCGGTCGCGCCAACTGCGTCGCCCGCACCGGTCTAGCTCCCGCCGCAGCCGCCTAGCTCCGGACTCGGCCAGTCCACACCAGGAATCCTCCCGATCCAGCAGGTCCGGTTTCCGCCGTCATCGTCCCCGATCCCGGCCTAGCTAACCGGGACGTCGCCACCGCCGGTTTACACGGAGACCGGGGACCCATCAGTACCCACGCTCTAGTCTCGGGCCTCGTGCGGCTCCGTGGGGGCCTACGACGGCCTCCCCACTATTGCCCAGGCGCCGTCATCATCACTGCTCTGCACTGGTGAGCCGGTCGGCCATGGCGCACCGACCCAGATGCCGCCACGATTCGCCAAGATCGACTTCGCCACTTATGACGACACGGAGGACCCGCTTAACTGGCTCAACTAGTGCGAGCAGTTTTTTCCTGGACAGCACACGCTCGCGTCGGAGCGCACTTGGCTGGCATCCTACCACCTCCGCGGTGCAGCCCAGACATGGTACTATGCCCTCGAGCAGGACAAGAATGGCATGCCCCCGTGGGAGCACTTCCGTGAGCTGTGCCTCCTTCGTTTTGGGCCGCCGATCCGCGGGAGCCGCCTAGCCGAGTTGGGCCGCCTACCCTTCACCTCCACGGTGCAGGATTTCGCCGACCGCTTCCAGGCCTTGGCGTGTCACGCGCCGGGTGTGACGGCCCTACAGCGGGCCGAACTCTTTGTCGGCGGCCTTCCAGACCACATTCAGGTGGACGTCAAGATGAAGGGGCCCCAAGACCTCCAGACAGCCATGTACTATGCTCGGGCCTTCGAGCATCGCGCCAGGCTTTGCCACCGACGCCATTGAATTGAGGGGCGCGGCACGCCCCCTGACCACTCGCGACATCACCTGCACCTTCGACCACATCACCAGCGGCCACCCCGGCCGCGACGCGACCTTTTCGGCGTCTCTCTCAGGCAGAGCAGATCGAGCGCCGACGCTTGGGGCTTTGCTTTAACTGTGATGCGCCCTACGCCCAGGGCCATGTCTGCCCGTGCCTCTTCTACTTGGAGACGGACGATGCTGCCGAGGAGGACACACCCGCCGACGGACTCCGTGACCCCACCGCCGTGGAGCCCGCACCCGCGCCCGCGCCCGCTCCGGCGATGGCCCTTGTCGTCTCGCTCCATGCGCTAGACGACATCCGCGATGAGCGGACGATGCTCTTACCAGTGACGATCCACGGTGAGTGTATGGTGGCCCTCCTGGATACATGCTCCACGCATAACTTCCTGCCTGAGGCCACCATGCGGCGCCTAGCACTCCAGCCGACAGGCGGGGAGAAACTTCGGGTCACCGTGGCTAACGGCAACCGCCTCCACTGCCATGGGCTCGCACGGGACGTGCCCATCACTATCGGCGACGAGCACTTTACCATCATGTGTGCCGGCATTGACTTGGGCTCCTTCAACTTCATCCTCGGCATCGACTTCTTGCGGAATCTTGGTCCCATCCTCTGGGACTTCGACGCCCTGACAATGACCTTCTGGCGTCTCGGCCGCTGCTTCCGGTGGGAGGGCATTGGAGGCACCCCGGCGACGCCCCAGCTCCAGCTGGCCGCGGCCACCACCGAGGCTGAGCATCCTCTGTTGGACCACCTCCTACAGCAGCACCATGACCTCTTCGAGGAGCCGCAGGGCCTTCCACCGGCCCGGGTCTACGACCACTGTATTCATCTTCTGTCGGGCTCACCACTGGTGGCAGTACAGCCCTACCGGTATCCTCAGCAGCAGAAGGACGAGCTGAAGCGGCAGTGCACGCTCATGCTTGCCGCGGGCATCATCCGGATCTCCACATCACCATTCACCGCGCCGGTCCTCCTTGTTCGCAAGTCGGACGTCACGTGGCGTTTCTGCATCGACTACCACGCCCTTAATGCTCTCACACTTAAGGACAAGTTTCCTATTTCGATGGTCGATGAGCTCCTGGATGAACTACATGGGGCGCGCTTCTTCACCAAGCTCGATCTCCGGTCGGGGTACCACCAGGTGTGCATGCACCCGGACGATATCTCTAAGACGGCGTTTCAGACTCATCACGGCCACTTCGAGTTTTTGGTGATGCCCTTTGGCTCTCCAACACCCCGACAACCTTCCAGGCTCTGATGAACGATGTCCTCCGGCCCTACTTACAT
The DNA here is from genome assembly GCF_018294505.1 of Triticum aestivum. Lineage (NCBI taxonomy): Eukaryota > Viridiplantae > Streptophyta > Magnoliopsida > Poales > Poaceae > Triticum > Triticum aestivum. Next base: position 749,400,782 of record NC_057798.1, on the reverse strand, counting down.
CGGTTTGTGCTCGTTTTCTTTGATGACATTCTTATCTATAGCGCCTCATGGGCAGAGCACCTCCAGCACATCGCGATCGTCTTCAACGAGCTTCGGGCGCACCATCTTCATCATAAGCGCTCGAAGTGCTCGTTCGGGACGCCTTCCGTCGCTTACCTCAGCCACGTCATCTCGGCCGAGGGGGTGGCCATGGACGCCGACAAGGTGGCGGCTGTCGCCGCCTGGCCGATCCCGCAGTCTCCGCGGGCGCTTCGCGGATTTCTGGGCCTTGCGGAGTACTACCGGAAATTTCTCCGAGAGTTCTGCCTCATCGCAGCCCCGCTCAGGCGCCTGCTTCGTCGCGACGCCTTTTCTTGGGATGAGGAGGCAACCACAGCATTCGAGGCCCTCAATCACTACAAAAAAATACACTTCCTTGATGATACGTGTTTGTCACAGTAGGTCGCGTTTTCTGTCATGCATGTACATCCATGATGATTTTATGACAGAATCAAGATAGTCATACATGTACTGTCGTAGAAGTGTTCCATGACATTACCAAAATTATCATCACAGAAGTGTCCACTTCCGTGACGATAAATCGCGCATCATAGAAGTGCTTTCGTCAAGGGTGACCGACACGTGGCATCCACCGTAACGGGACGCCGTTAACCGCCGTTAACCTATCGGGTCCGGTTTTGGATCCGATAACTCGCTAACAGCCATGACCAATGCCGATTTTCCACGTGTAAAATTCTCATTGGCTGTCGGATCAACGCGTCAGCTTCGAGTTGGCACAGGTGTCACTCATCGAACGGTCGAGATGGGCCTATGATATGTTGACACGTGGACGGGCCCAAAAGTGGCCCATAAAGTTTAAATGGGTCGGCCCAACTGAAGGCCCTTAAGATTTAGCGGACCATAATGGGCCGGCCTAGCTAAAGGCCCACAAGATTTTGCAGACCATAATGGGCTGGCCGAGCTAAAAGCTCACAAGATTTAGCGGACCATAATGGGCCGGCCCAGCTAAAGGCCCATAAGATTTTGCAGACCATAATGGGCCGACCCAGCTAAAGGCCCACAAGATTTAGCGGACCACAATGGGCTGGCCCAGCTAAAGGCCCACAAGATTTTGTAGACCATAATGGGCTAGCCCAGCTAAAGGCCCAACATTCTCTGTCAAATCGGCCCATCAACAGCCTGTCCTAAACTTGTCATCATCGCGGCCCATGGTCACTTCTGGCCCGTTAATAGTCCGCTAAGTAATTGGGCCAAATTACGGCCCGGTGTATTTTCGGCCTGTTAAAGGTCCTGCTTCATTTGGGCCCATTTACAGCCATCAAAACTTTCGGCCCATAAACGACCATGAAGGATTTGGGTCATATTCGGCCATGTCTGACATTCAGCCTGTTAGAGGCCCACTATAGATTTGGGCCACTTTCGGTCTGTTGTCATTTTCGGCCTATTAACACCGGACGAAAACCATGGGCCATATGTGGCCCAACATCATATCGGGCCCATTAATGGCTCATATAAAAATGATGATAATCTAGCCCGACCGAAGTTCCAGACTGTTAAAGGCCTGTGTATTAGGTCGGCGCATTTACGGTCCGTCCGAATTTCGGCCTATCAAAGATCCGCATCGTAAATGGGCCACCATTTCGGCCTGCTAAGACCAGTGGGTTATTTGCCACAATCAGGGCCCAATCTCACTTCAGTCTATTAAAGGCCCATGTTTTTTATGGGCTCGAGATATTTACACCCGTAAACGTCATATTTTTACTGAGGGCCCAAATTATGTTTAGGCATGTTAAAGGCCCACTATGGGCACATGCCTACAAGAAAAATATGAAAGTTTATGTTGATTTAGGCCCAGATATTTTTAGTGGGCTACATGCCAATTTCGGCCGTAATCGTTTTTAGCCTAATTGGAATGGGCCCGACGAATGTTGGCATGTTGGGCTCCTACGAAGCTTTCGGCCGAATACATTACTAAGATAAACCTACACTATACAAAAATAGCATCGTAATTACTACAGCCTATGGCAGCATCATAAATGCTCTATGACAACAAAATAAATTCCAACCGTACAACAAAAGACCTGTTGGCATAAAGTTTACAGTCCTTCCAGATAAAAGCACCATCAGATGTATAGAAGCACATATCATTTGACCTGAGTGCTAATGTTTCAGGCTGTAGAATCTGATGGAGCAGCATGATCTTCACCTTTTTCCGCCATTGCTCTTGAACAACGAAGCGAATGTCTGATAGTCTGGTTTCAAAACAATTGATATCTTGACGACATTTGTCAACCAATATTCTTGTTTCCGAAATGACGTCCATTAGGGATTGGACTTGTGTCTGGAGCACAGATATATCACTCTGTCTAGCAGGAAGATTTTGTTCAGTAGGCGATTTGGACAAGGTTACCTTGACAACCAACTCAGAATTATGCAGGAAGGTGCTTTTTGCACTGTTAGTGGAGAGATACTGACGCACTGCAGCAAGAGGTGACATTGTGCCTGTGGTAGCCTCGTCACCTTCATGTGGTTGTGGCTGTTCAATCATTTGTTCCATAGCTTCTTGAAAGTTTGAACTTGTAGATTAGTGTACCAGATAAGTTACTAATAAGATAAAAACAAACAAAGTAGGTTAAACCTTTATACATAACTTATTTTGGTGAACTATTGTAATACATTAGCATGTATTCTAGTGCCAACTACATAATAAAATCACTTTCGGAACATATGCCCATGTAGCATGCCTACTGTATTGTCTATTTCCTGACATTCCTTGACATCTAAGGATAAAGAGACATGGTTTAAATTAGGACGAACATATCATGGGCAAACAGACTATTTTATCATTGTGTGCGCACGTGAACATAACAACTAGATTACAGATCAAGACCAAAAGAATATCCTTCATCTCTTTTAAACCATGTAAGGTGAAATGATACATTAAGACAACTGTGTATAAAAGTGAACAGAGTAACTGACATTGGCTGCAAACCAAGTAGTTAAATGAACACATCACAGTACTAATCAGTTCAAAGGCAGGAGGAGTAAGGACTTACAACAGCGGCTTGAACTGGTGTGATCATGCCCTTCATCTTGCTGGTGTGGCAATCTGAAGATTTGCACAGCATTCGGTTCAGGTTCTTTTTGGTCCGCATAGGATTTCCTCAGTAGTTGGAACAAGTCAATATAGATACGATAATATGGCACAAAAAAGAAGGAAGTAGCAGCTATTTACAAGAGCCTCGCAGTGTGCAATATAGCTACGAGATCCTGTTGTCTGTTGGAATTTCACTTTAGAACGGTTGGTTTTGTTCTTCAAACAGTTTGCCTAGAAGAAGATACACTTGTAAGGCACATACATAAATAAAAGTTCAATATGTGGTCTGATCAAATATATATAGCCTACCTGATACTTTGGATCAGACCAGTGTTTAACAAGGGTTGTCCAGTCTTCATCTATAATATATTCCACTGGAGATGTTTGGGCGATTTCATTGTTAGCCTTGCCTTCAAAGTGAGATTTTCTAAGGTGGTACCGATACTATCGCAGAGCAGACTGAAAAACATGAGTGCATGCTTGTTTAGTTGCATCATCTTTCGGATCCAATTTGAACCTCATCTGTTGAAAAAAGAATGTGAGTCTTATTAGGAGGAAGCTAGAAAGTATGGGACAGAGCAAGACAATATTACTAATTGCTATGAATAACATTACTTACGGATGAATGGTCAAGGAAGGTGTTAAACTGGGTATTGTCTTTCTCATTCCTGTACTAGATCCACGTTGGGAGGATACGTGCATGACACCTAACGGCAACGGCTGCCACTGATACTAACTTGGCTGACTCTGTAGCATCACGTGGCCTTTTTAAACCTGCCTCAAAATGGATCTCCATTCTTCCTCCTTTTGATTTTGTTAATCTTTCAAGCATTATCCCTGATGTCTGTTTCCGCTTGCGCCGTGGTTCAAGTTCAACAACGAATATGGAAAGTGTTAGTGTACATCAAATTGTGAGAGTACATATAAAGGAGCATGCAACTGCAACTTGACTCGGTCAGGTACTGTCTTGGTGTTGATGATCATGAGGTTCATCTGATCTTGCCAAGTCCTGTTGTGTCAGCAGTGCTTCGGAAGTAATGTTAGGTGTGAAGGTAGCTTGGGAACTGGCCAGTTCTAGAGCAAACGAACGAGTAACTCGTTGAGATGCTGGTACAGTTGAAGCGGATGCTACAGCTGGTGGAGCAGGTGATACTATGTTTGTAGATTTAGCCGGTGGACTTGGACCTTCTACTGCACTATAAGTACTAGTAGAATCGCGACGGCAGATCCTTTTCCGTTTCATCTGACGAGTAACAGCATTCCCTACTATATTATTTTCCTTGCTCTTTTTTGACTTTGCCATGTCAAGCCGTACTCACAACACAAAAGAATAAAATCGCTCTTCAGAACTCATTGATGCATGATACAGAAATTCAATACTTTGATGTAAGACAATCGTATGAGGATGGAATATGTAAGAAAAACAGGACGGCATGACATATTCACAGCTACAACATGCAAACTAAGCAGAAGGATTTTCAAGAAAATAGAAGTAATGCAAGCTAGACACCATATGAAAGATGCAACCAATATTACTCTGCCAAGTTAGAAGTGTCTTGTCATAAGTGGCAATTCGAAAAATTAGAAGCAGTACAACATAGAAATCAATGCAAGATGCAACCACTATCAAACTGCCATGTTAAAAGCGTCCAATCATGAGTGAATGATGCGGGATACATAACAGCAGTACTTTGATGTAAGAACATGGTATGATAGATAGATGTAGTGTATTCTAGACACAGAAAGCCATGTCATATGCACATGTATAACGTATAAACTCAGCAGGTGCAATTTAATCAAAATAGATGAAATACAGGCTAGACAATATATGAAACATGAAACCAATTATCACACTGTCAACTTAGAGCAAGCACCTGGGATGGTGGAGTACGGGAGATGAACTCATGATGAAGACTTGGGACTTCAACTTCATTAGCAGTAGTAGTGGCAAATCTAGAGAGTCTCTATTTGCGTCAGTGCGGAGGACCACCAACATCCCCTAACTTAATCTTTTCCTTCCTATTTTCTGATATTGCCTTATGAAGTCAAAACCACAAGAAGATGAATAAAATTATCTCTGCATAACTGGTTGATGCATGATACAGACGAACACTACTTTGATGTTAGGCAAGCGCAGGATAGGAGGATGAGATATATACAAAAAAAGACAGCATTTCATATTCACACGTACAATAGGAGGATGGAATATGTATGAAAAAATAGTAAGCGGAAGGCATTTCAACAAAATTAGAAGAAATGAAAGCTAGGCACCATATGAACATGCAACCAATATGACTCTATTAGGTAAAAAGTGTCTCGTTATAAGTGCCATTTCAAGAAATTAGAAGCAGTGCAAGCTAGAAGACAATGCAAGATGCAACCTACATCACAGTCCCAAGTTAAATGTGTCTTATGGGTAAGTGATCGCTGCAGGTATAAGTTGTAAGCTACGCAGATGCAATTCAACATAATCAGAAGCAATACAAACTAGACGTCATATGGAAAACGCAACCACATATAACAGTTCCAAGTAAGAGCAAGCACCTGTGATGGTGGAGTAGGGGAGATGTGCTCATCATGTACACGTATGTTCTAGAAATAGGAACACGTGTCATATTCACAGGCATTATGTGTAAAGTAAGCAGATGCAATTCAAGTTAGAAGCAATACAAGCTAGACATCATACGCAACATGCAACCACATATAATAGTGCCAAGTTAGAGCAAGCACCTGTGATGGTGGAGTAGGGGAGATGTGCTCATCATCTACACAGCAACATTGACTGTCCAGCCTTGTGTTGTCTTGCGAATCTTGTTGGGAGGATGGCGGAGTAGAATTTATAGGGACCCCCTGTTTGAGTTGCTCCGAAGGACCACCATCATCCACTGTCGGACTAATTTCCTTCAGCTGTAATGATTTTGCATTGTGAAGTCAAACCGATAAGAAAAAGGAATAAAATTCGCTCTTCAGAACTCATTCATGCATGATACTGATGAACACTACTCGGATAAAAGGAAAACACATGATGCAAGGATGTAATATGTATGAAAAACAGGATGGCATGACATATTCACACCTATGATGTGGTAACTAAGCAGAAGGCATTTCATCAAATTAGAAGCACTGCCAGCTAGACACCATATGAAAGATGAAACCAATATCACTCTGCCAAGTTCAAACTGTATGGCGTTTCAACAAATTAGAAGCAGTACATGCTAGAAATCATATGCAAGACACAACCAATATCAAAGTGGCGACTTAAAGGTGTCTTATCATAAGTGACTGATGCGGGATATGCAAGAACAGTAGTCTGATGTAGAAACAAGAACACATGTCATATTCACATGCATTATGTGTAAAGTAAGCAGATGCAATTCAACAAAGTTATAAGCAATACAAGCTAAACATCATACGCAACATGCAACCACATATAATAGTGCCAAGTTAGAGCAAGCACCTATGATGGTGGAGTAGGGGAGATGTGCTCATCATCTACACAGCTACGTTAACTGTGTAGCCTTGCATTGTCCTACGAATCTTGTTGGGAGGATGGCAGAGTAGAATCTGTAGAGAACCTCCATTTTAGTTGCTCGGAAGGACCACCATCATCCAATGCCTTGCCAATTTCCTTCAGCTTTATTGATTTTGCATTGTGAGGTCATACTGACAAGAAAAAGGAATATAATTCGCTCTTCAGAACTCATTCATGCATGATACTGACGAACACTACTCTGATGAAAGGCAAAGTCATGATACAAGGATGGAATATGTACGAAAAAATGGACGACTTGACATATTCACACCTATGATGTGGTAACTAAGCAGAAGGCACTTCAAAAAATTAGAAGCACTGCAAACTAGATACCATATGGAAGGTGCAATCAATATCATTCTGCCAAGTTAAAACTGTCTCGTCATAGGTGTCGTTCATCAAACTAGAAGCAATACATGCTAGAAATCATATTCAAGACGCAAACCAATATCACACTGCCAACTTAAAGGTGTCCCATCATAAGTGACTGATGCATGATACACAAGAAGAGTAGTTTCATGTAAGAAATGGTGTGATAGACATATATAGTATGTACCAAAAACAGGAAAGTGTGTCATATTCACACGTATCATGTCTAAGCTAAGCAGATGCAGTTTACACTAATTAGGAGTAATACAAGCTAGACACCATATGCAACATGCAACCAGATATCACACTGCCAGGTTAGAGCAAGCACCTTGGATGGAGGAGTAGGGGAGTGGAGACTTGGACCTTGTAATGCACTATCAGTACAAGGAGAATCTGTACAGATGCTCCATTTACGTTGCTGTAGAGAACCACCATCATCGCCTTCCTTACTCTTTTCCTTCCTCTTTCTTGATTTTTCCTTGTCAAGTCAAACCCACAAGAAAAAGGAATAAAATTTGCTCTTCAGAACTCATTGATGCAGGATACTGACGAACACTATAAAAGATGGAATATGTATGAAAAACAGGACGTCGTGACATATTGACATGTATGATGTATAAAGTGTAAACTAAGCACAAGGTGCTTGAACTTGTTAGAATCAATGCAAGCTACAAACTATATGAAAGATGAAACCAATATCACTCTGCCAAATTAAAAGGGTGCCCTAACAAATGTATTTGACCAAATTAGAAGCAATACATGTCAACAGGCTAGAAATAATATGCAATATGCAATGAATAAAGGTGACTCATCATAAGTGATTGATGCAGGATACAGAAGAGAGGTTGTCTCATGTAAGAACAAGGTTAACACATAGATGTAGTGTGTACCAAAAATAGGAAGGCATGTCATATTCACAGGTATAGTGTGTAAACTAAGCAGATGCAATTTACCCTAATTAGAAGCATTACAAGCTACATACCGTATGCAACATGCAACCACATATCACACTGCGAATTTAGAGCAAGCACCTGTGATGGTCGTGTAGGGGAAGTGCGGTCTTCAAGTACAGAGCTACGTTCCATATCTTCATTTAGGCTTGCTATTTCTTGAGAATCGTGTGGAGAGGATGAAATTGCATTCTTTATAAGAGTAGTGCGTCTCATATTAACCCACGCGCGTGACTGTCTCATCATAAGCGATACATGCAGGATACACAAGAACAGTAGTTTGATGTAAGAACATGGTGTGATAGGCAGATGTAGTATGTACCAAAAACAGGAAGGCGTATCATATTCACATGTATAATGTGTAAGCTAAGGAGATGCAATTTAACAAATTAGGAGCAATACAAGCTAGGCACCATATGCAACATGCAACTAGATATCACACTGCCATGTTAGAGCAAGCACCTTCGGTTGTGGAGTAGGGGAGATGAGATTTGGAACTAGCACTGCAATACGAGTAGCAGGAGAATCTACAAAGATCATCTGTTTTGGTTGCTCTAGAGGACCACCATCATTCCGTGCCTTCGTCCTTTTAGATTTTGCCTTGTCAAGTAAACACACAAGAAAAAGGAATGAAATTTGCACTTCCAAATTCGTTGAGGCATGATACTGGCGAACACAACTTTTATGTATGGCAACCACATTGTAGGAGGATGGAATATGTATGAAAAACACTAAGAAGAAGGCATTTCAACAAATTGGAAGCAATGCAATCTAGACACCATATGAAATATCCAACCAAAATCACTCTACCAAGTTAGATGTGTCTCATTATAAGTGGCACTTCAACAAATTAGAGGCAATACATGTTTGAAATGATATGCAAGATGCAACCAATATTACACTGTCAACTTGAAGGTGTATCATCAGAAGTGGTTGATGAGGGATACACAAGAAAAGTAGTTTGATGTAAGAACATGGTTGTCGGTGTCAAAACCGGTGGATCTCGGGTAGGGGGTCCCGAACTGTGCGTCTAGGCGGATGGTAACAGGAGACAAGGGACACGATGTTTTTACCTCGGTTCGGGCCCTCTCGATGGAGGTAAAACCCTACTCCTACTTGATTAATATTGATGATATGGGTAGTACAAGAGTAGATCTACCACAAGATCAGAGAGGCTAAACCCTAGAAGTTAGCCTATGGTATGATTGTTGTTCGTCCTACGGACTAAAACCCTACGGTTTATTAGACACCGGAGAGGGCTAGGGTTACACAGAGTCGGTTACAATGGGAGGAGATCTACATATCCGTATCGCCAAGCTTGCCTTCCACGCCAAGGAAAGTCCCATCCAAACACGGGACGAAGTCTTCAATCTTGTATCTTCATAGTCCAGGAGTCCGGCCAAAGGTTATAGTCCGGCTATCCGGACACCCCCTAATCCGGGACTCCCTCAGTAGCCCCCGTACCAGGCTTCAATGACGATGAGTCCGGCGCGCAGATTTGTCTTCGGCATTGCAAGGCGGGTTCTTCTCCAAATTCCATATACCTGTTGAATAGTGTTCGGCTTCTGGTGAATGTTGCGCTCCTTGGCTTCTACGCCCAATAATGGCCATCTTCCACGTGTCAAACGAATGAGAAAAGCCAGGGTGTTTTTTCATTTACCCCCTTAGCTGCGCAAATGAGCCGCCCATAAAAGAGACAGGGATTTAGATCCAAATCAGACCATCTTCCCTCCGCGAGCATTCATCGGAGCGCATTCGACAGAAATCCATTCCATCATGGCCAGTCGACGCAGCTCCTGCTCTCGCCCCCCAGCCCTCAGCCTGGAGATTGGGAGAGATGCTCCGTCCCGCATAGCGAGCTAGTGGCGCTCAGTGCCAAGGGGTTTCTCCCCCCAGCCTACATGGTCCCGGTTTGAGCCGGGCTTGCCACCTATAATGGTGGAGAGCAAGCCGAGAGCGTCCCCAATCCCTCCAAAGGAGAGCGGGTATTCCTTGTCCCTTATTTGATAAGAGGGATCGGATTTCCAATTCATCCGTTTCTCCGGGGGCTCCTGGAGTTCTACGGCCTCCAGTTGCACAACCTTCGTCTGCCTCCATATTGCATATTGCGGGCTTTGTAGCCCTTTGTGAGCTATTTTTGGGCATCGAGGCTCATTTCACACTGTGGAAGAAGTTGTTCTGCCTTGTGCCCCGTTCTCAGGAGGGGTCGATATATCAAGTGGGCGGAGCCGAACTATGGCGCATCGCCGGGACCGGATATCTATTCGGAACCCCAAAGAAGGCGTCCGAAGACTGGCCTTCAGAATGGTTTTATATAGAAGATGTCCCCCTGCCGGACCCTGTTCGGATCGGCCTCCCTGAGTTCGATAATGCTCCTTTGAAGAAGCACCTAAGCTGGCGTCCACGGAGCCCTCAGAAGGAAAATGACAAGGACGTCCTTTACCTGATGAGCCGGATAAGGTTGTTAGCTCATTCCGGACTGACCATGATCGAGGTCATGGCCACATGCATTATGCGGGGGGTGCAGCCGCTTCAGTATAGAGGCCACCCCATGTGGGATTTCAACGGGGAGGACGACGCCACCCGGTGCGGCCGTAAGGGGCCGGAATCGGCTGCCGCTCTAATAAAGATCTTGTCCGCTTTGTACAAGGGAGAAGAGGAGGAATTCCTCCGCGTCAACCCACGGGGCGGATTTTCTATGTACAATCCTCCAAGCTGGGTAAGCGGACACTTTCACTCGCCCATCCGTTTCATATTCCCATAGTTAAGTATTCAGTCTAGCAATTTCAACGCAGGAGCTACGCCAGGCTGTAAAGGAGATAAACAGCCCTCCTCCACAACCCGAGGACCCGGAACGGTCCTTCGACCCGAACTCCAAAGAGGACCCGGACTTATCTGTGGAGTTGATCGATGGGGTGTTTCATCAATTGAGCAAGGACAACACCTTAGTGGCCATTACGGCCGATTATCCCGGACTACTTCCAGCCTCACAAGTAACCGAGACTGAAGTCCCAGTACTTTTAAGATGATCCATCCGTGCTTATTTTTGATCACCGTATACCAATGGCGTTTTTGCAGGGGAAGTCATTGAGGCGGAGGGCCGAGCCTGCGGTGGCTAGCCAACAAGGGGCATCAAGGCCCAGCAGGCTGAAAAGAAGTGCGGTCCGGATTGAGACGCCGGTGCAACGGTATGGCGTGCCATTTTATTCCCAGGTTTTATTCCCTCAAGGTATACTAACGCCCGTGCTCTCTTCAGGAAAAAGAGCGCTCGCCGGACTATATCTGGAGAGGTTGCAAATCGCGCCTCCACCGGCCAGGCTCCAAGGCCGGGTCCGGAAGCGGAGGCGAACACAAGGCGCGCACCAGGCGCTCCTCCGACAGAGGATGCGGACGGGCTGTCTGCCACCAATTCCGAGGTGGAGAGTGCCATGAACCACAGGCGTCGCCGGACAGTTCTTCGTGACGCTTGTTTCTCCCAAGAGGCATTGGATGCCTTCAATATGGGAGATGCGTACCTCCGTGCCGCTCAAAATGGTCTAGCCAGAGCCACAGAGCAGTATGTAAAAGACATACGGGTGAGAAAATTTGATGGTTATATATGTCAGTAGCCCCCGAGACTTGAAACAGTTAGAATAACTGATTTAAGGATCATTTGTTATGCAGGATCTTACAGAAAAGAATACCCAACTGTCCCAGGAGCTGGAAGAGTGCAAAGCCCAACTTGAGGCCGCACTAGCCGCGGCAGGGGAGGCCAAGGAGACCCCCTCTGGTAATATATGCTTCGAAAGATAAGTATGTTGTGAAGTGCGGCATGTGTGCAAATCTGACAATAACATTGCAGATGGCGCCGGAGTGGATCCGGACAAGCAACAACTCTTGCGCCGGTTAAAGGCCGGCGAGAGCGTGCTTACGAGGGTGAGGCAAGAGAAGAATAATCTCCAAGATGCCAACACCCAGCTGGGCGAGGAACTAAAGGATGTTCGTGCTCAGCTGTCGGACTCCGTGAAGGAGAATCGGCGGCTTCGACGCGGCATTTTTAGTAAGTGCTTGAACGAACTTCGAAAAAGAGTTCGGCGAGGAAGTCGATTGACAGAGTTATGTCTGTAGGTATGCTGACAGGTCGGCCTGCAGAGGAAATGCCCGGTTCTACGGGTGACCTTCTTCCCGAGCTCTCACAACTGCACGAACGAGTTCGGCAGGTAATGCAAGGCGTCGCCCAGGCCTTGTGGCCATCCGTCTCCATGCCCGAAGGCCTTGGAGAGCTTGCAGAGAAGCTGAAGGGAGCGCGGCGGCGCTTCCGATTATGGAAGATATCGGCCTGCCGTCAAGGCGCCAGGGAGGCCTGGGCCATGGTGAAGACGCGGTACACGAAGGCTGACCCAAACCACATGGCCGAGGTCGGACCTGTGGGGCCCGATGGGAAGGAGATCCCTGTGAGTTTAGTGTACGGCCAGGTAGAGTTGGCCGCCAAATATTCCCAACAGGACTGTAAACTAGACAGCCTGTTGGATGGTATTGAAGAGGAATATACCCAGTCAAATTGACTATGTAATTTAAGATGACATGTAAAATGCCTTCTAGCCGGATTGTAGATCGTTTGTCATGGCGGACCTTTTCGCTTCAACCTCGGGACCCGATAGTCCGGAGTGTGTCCGAATACCCTCTCGGTTATGTAAGAACCGGGGCATGCGTGGAGACCAGGCGTAGGGGTCATTAGTGCTTGAACAGACAAGTGCCCAACTAGTTATGTTATATTACATGGTTAGTAAGAAACATCTTCCAGGGAGAATAGTTCCGTTAGGGGTTCCTTTCCCTGGGAGGCATGCCCTAAAGTGCATGTCCGGACTGCGAAAAAAGCAGAAAAGCATCTGGGGGCGGATAAATAAACGAGTGAGAAATCATCTTTAGTTCACCGACCGAATATTCCCTTAAGAACGCTAGCTTTCGGCTTCACCCAGTCTGAGGTACACATCCGGCTGACCCGGCAGTAACAATCGCAGAGGTGCTCCCTTTACCACCTAGCCGAACAATCGGGAACGTAGGGGTAAGCATAGGAGCCAGGCAACCCAGCTTGGCCAAAACTTAAGTCATATCGATGCATATAATGGTGAATAAAAGGTACATGCGGAAGTGTGACACATGTGTTGGGCATGAGGCCCGTATAAACAAGCTTCTGTTAAAGAAGCCCCCAGGTATAATGAGCGCGGATAGCGCGTCAATTGTGTGCGAACAAGGCGCGAACGAGCCCTTAAAGGCTGTAAGAGAAAAGGAGGGAGAAGGAGATAAATATAAGACAGCTAATGTGTAAAAATAGACAGAGGAAGGAGACGAACACAGAGTCCGGCGCTAGGCGTAGAATCTTCGGAGACGGGCTGCGTTCCATGGGTTCGGCTCGAGTCGGTTATCCGATGCATCTCGCAGACGGTACGCTCCACCAGTCAGGACTTGGTCAATTATGAAGGGACCTTCCCATTTGGGCTTGAATTTGTCCTTTTTCTTGTCCGGCAGGCGTAGAACTAACTCGCCAACATTGTAAGTTTTGGCCCGTACTTCTCTGCTTTGATATCTTCGAGCCTGCTGTTGATAGAATGCGGAACGGGCTTTTGCCACGTCACGCTCCTCCTCCAAGGCATCCAAACTGTCCTGCCGATCGAGTTCGGCTTCTCTTTCTTCGTACATGCGCACGCGAGGTGAGTCATGAATTATGTCGCAGGGCAGAACTGCCTCTGCGCCGTATACCATAAAGAATGGTGTGAATCCGGTGGTGCGATTTGGTGTGGTCCGCAGCCCCCAGAGTACGGAGTCGAGCTCCTCTACCCAGTGCGTGTTAGATTCCTTGAGGGACCGCACTAATCTGGGTTTGATGCCGCTCATGATTAGACCATTTGCTCGCTCGACTTGACCGTTAGTTTGTGGGTGATAGACTGAAGCGTAGTCGAGCTTGATGCCCATGTTTTTGCACCAGAGTTTGACCTCGTCGGCCGTAAAGTTTGTGCCGTTATCAGTGATGATGCTGTGGGGGACGCCGTAATGGTGTACGACCCCTGATATGAAGTCTATCACTGGTCCGGATTCGGCCGTCTTAACAGGCTTGGCCTCTATCCATTTGGTGAATTTGTCCACCATGACCAGTAGGTATTTTTGCTTGTGGGTTCCTCCTTTAAGGGGTCCAACCATGTCAAGCCCCCAGACCGCGAAGGGCCAGGTGATGGGTATAGTTTGGAGGGCGGTGGGTGGCATATGGCTTTGGTTAGCAAAGAGTTGGCAACCGACGCATCGTTGGACTAAGTCCTGAGCATCTGCCCGGGCCGTCGGCCAATAAAATCCTGTACGGAAGGCCTTGCTTACAAGGGCCCGGGCTGCGGCGTGGTGCCCGCCGAGTCCGGCATGAATTTCAGCCAGAAGATTCCGCCCTTCCTCTTCGGAGATACACCTTTGAAGGACTCCGGTGGTGCTTTTCTTATAAAGCTCTCCTTCATGGACTTTATAGGCTTTAGATCGCCGCACTATGCAGCGTGCCTCGTTTTGGTCCTCGGGAAGTTCCTGCCTAGTTAGGTAGGCTAGGAATGGTTCTGTCCACGGGGCAATGACTGCCATTATTACGTGGGCTGAGGATGTTACTTCGTTGGCAGAGCCTCCCGTTGTGTCAGAATGTTCGGTGTCGGGCGGTGCGGTTGGGTCCGGGCTGTTATTTCCGGATTCCCCTTCCCATAATACGGATGGCTTGAATAGCCTCTCCAAGAAAATGTTGGGGGGGACTGCATCGCGCTTTGCGCCGATGCGTGCCAAGACGTCTGCTGCCTGATTGTTTTCCCGGGCTATATGGTGAAATTCGAGCCCCTCGAACCGAGCTGACATTTTTAGGACGGCGTTGCGATAAGCTGCCATTTTCGGATCCTTGGCATCAAAGTCTCCATTTATTTGGGATATCGCGAGGTTCGAATCCCCACGCACCTCTAGGCGTTGGATGCCCATGGAGACTGCCATCCGGAGACCATGTAGAAGGGCCTCGTATTCGGCTGCGTTGTTGGAGTCCGTATACATTATCTGGAGTACGTATTGAACTGTATCTCCTGTTGGGGACGTCAGAACGACGCCAGCCCCCAGACCAGCTAACATTTTGGAGCCGTCGAAGTGCATGATCCAGTTGGAATATGTGCCGTACTCTTTAGGGAGTTCGGCTTCAGTCCATTCGGCGACGAAGTCGGCCAAAACTTGCGACTTGATAGCTCGCCGTGGCTTATAGGTTATGTCGAACGGGAGGAGCTCAATGGCCCATTTGGCAATCCGGCCCGTCGCGTCGCGGTTGTTTATAATATCGTTAAGAGGTACTTCGGAGGCTACTGTTATCGAACACTCTTGAAAGTAGTGTCGCAGCTTCCGGGATGCCATAAACACCGCGTATGCTATCTTTTGATAATGTGAGTACCATGACTTGCATGGAGTGAGGACAGTGGACACGTAGTAAACTCGTTTTTGAAGGGGGAATTTGGGTCCGTCCGTTTCTCGTTCGACGACGAGCACTGCGCTTACAACTTGATAAGTTGCCGCAATGTATAATAGCATTGGTTCGCTGATGTTAGGCATGGCCAAGACCGGGTTTGTTGCCAATATGACTTTTATTTCTTCGAGTCCGGCCATGGCAGCATCTGTCCACTCGAAGTGTTCGGTGCGCCGGTGGAGGCGATAAAGGGGTAATGCCTTTTCTCCCAAGCGGTAGATAAAGCGGCTTAGAGCCGCCATGCATCCAGTCAATTTTTGTATTTGTTTGAGGTCCTTTGGAATATCCAATTGTGACAGAGCTCGGATCTTGGCTGGGTTTGCTTCAATTCCTCTACCGGATACAATGAAGCCCAAGAGCTTTCCGGCTGGTACGCCGAAAACGCATTTTTCCGGGTTAAGCTTGATGTCATATGTTCGGAGGTTATCGAATGTGAGCCTCAAGTCATCTACTAGAGTTTTGACATGCTTGGTTTTGACGACCACGTCATCTACGTATGCTTCCACTGTTTTGCCGATCTGGTTTGCCAGACATGTCTGAATCATGCGCTGATATGTTGCGCCGGCGTTTTTGAGCCCGAAGGGCATTGTGTTGAAGCAGAATGGGCCGTATGGGGTGATGAATGCCGTTGCGGCTTGGTCTGGCTCTGCCATCTTAATTTGATGGTAGCCGGAGTATGCGTCGAGGAAACACAATGAATCGTGTCCTGCGGTAGCGTCGATAATTTGATCGATGCGGGGGAGGGGGAAGGGATCCTTTGGGCAAGCCTTGTTGAGGTCCTTGAAATCGACGCATAGGCGCCAGGATTTGTCCTTCTTTGGTACCATCACCAGGTTTGCTAGCCAGTCCGGATGTTTTATATCTCTGATGAATCCGGCCTCCAGTAGTTTGGCTAGCTCCTCTCCCATGGCTTGTCTCTTAGGTTCGGAGAAACGCCGAAGAGCCTGCTTGACAGGCTTGAATCCTTTTAGGATGTTTAGGCTGTGCTCGGCCAGCCTGCGTGGGATTCCTGGCATGTCTGAAGGGTGCCAGGCAAAAATGTCCCAATTTTCGCGTAGGAATTCTCGTAGTGCGGCGTCTACATCAGGGTTTAATTGCGCCCCGATGGAGGCCGTTTTTGTAGGGTCCGTTGGATGGACTTGGAATTTGACTATTTCGTCCGCCGGTTTAAAGGAGGTGGACTTGGATCTTTTATCGAGTATCACGTCGTCCCTGTTCACCGTGGAGCGCAGCGCAGTCAGTTCCTCGGCCGCTAGGGCTTCGGATAGTGCCTCAAGGGCCAGTGCGGCTGTCTTATTTTCGGCGCGGAGTGCTATGTCCGGGTCACTAGCAAGAGTGATGATTCCGTTGGGTCCGGGCATTTTGAGCTTCATGTACCCGTAATGGGGTATAGCTTGAAAAATTGTGAATGCCTCTCGCCCTAATAGAGCGTGGTATCCGCTGCTGAACGGGGCCACTTGAAACGTGACCTCCTCGGACCTGTAATTATCCGGCGTGCCGAACACCACATCCAGTGTGATTTTTCCTGTACAGCACGCTTCCCGACTGGGGATTATTCCTCTAAAGGTTGTGTTGCTTCGCTCAATGCGGCTCCAGTCTATTTCCATTTTTCGAAGGGTTTCCTCATAAATGAGGTTCAATCCGCTGCCACCGTCCATGAGTACCTTGGTAAGGCGAAAGCCGTCCACTATTGGACTGAGGACCAATGCGGCTGGTGCTCGGGCTGTTCGGAATTTAGGTTCATCACTGGCATTAAAGGTAATAGCCGTGTCACTCCATGGGTTTATTGTTGCTACTTGGTAGACTTCGGCAAGGCTGCGGAGTGTTCGTTTCCGCATATTATTTGATGCGAAAGTCTCGAAGACTGTTAATACCGTACTGGTATCCCTGGGCTGGTGCTCTGTGAATTCTGGAGTTAGAAGCTCCTCGCCACTTCTGGCCACCTGCCGGAGTATCCAACATGCTCTAAGGCTATGAGTTGGTGTGGCGCCCTCTGTACTATGAATTTTACAGGGTCCATTGAGCCATCCCTCCAGTACGGTTCCATGCCCTATAGAGGGTTTTTGCTTTTTGGTGTTTAACCCAGGTGCCTGGCGATAATGCACCCTTTTATTTCGGACTGGGGTTGTATTCAGGGCCGGATTGTCCCAAAATTTTATTTCGGTTTTCCAGGCGCTTTCCATCGCACAGTACTTTCGTACTATGGATGCCAAGTCGGCGAAGCGTGTAATTTCACGGCGACTTATGGCGTTGAGGATTCCGTTGTCCGTGCAATTATTGCAGAAGAATGAAATTGCATCCTCCTCGCGGCAGTCCTCTATCCTGTTCATAACCAGGAGGAATCTGGCCCAGTAATGGTGTACTGTTTCTGCGGGCTCTTGCCGAATTTGGGATAGATCCCTTATATTTGGGTGGGTGGGTGGAATTAAATCCGGAACCTCGCCCAATCTGAGACTCAGGGGCCAAGGAGTTTCCGAACTCGGAAGCTTGGGTTCTTGGATGTTGTCCAATGAATCTAGCCCGCTGCCTGACTTTAGGTTCAGGGCTTGAGTGACGTCCTCCCCTCCACGGGTATCCGGCTTGGAGGGATCGGGAATCCGGACATAACTAGTCCTTAAGATAGATGAAGGCTTGCCGCATTGTTCCTCCACCACTTCGACGTGGTGGGTGACCTGGGGAAGTTAATCTCTCTCGGATCGAGTTTAGGCCCAATCTGATCATAGTCTATAGCGACTCCCAGGGCGGTGATGTGATCCAAGAGCTCGTTTAAGGAAGAGAGCTCCATCGGATCTAACTGCTCGGCGAGTTCCGAGTTGATGTGGATATTGCTTTCGATGACCCGAGAAGTCATCGTCGGCGCGGCAGCCGAACAGGCGTTCATAAGAAAACCACCTAGCCGAAGAGTTTGGCCGATAGCCAAAGCTCCTTTAGCAACAGCACTGTCTTTAAAGACGGGATGAGGCATCCTTCCTGATGGCGACGGCATAGCGGAACTCTCAATGAAAGCACCAATGTCGGTGTCAAAACCAGCGGATCTCGGGTAGGGGGTCCCGAACTGTGCGTCTAGGCGGATGGTAACATGAGACAAGGGACACGATGTTTTTACCCAGGTTCGGGCCCTCTCGATGGAGGTAAAACCCTACTCCTGCTTGATTAATATTGATGATATGGGTAGTACAAGAGTAGATCTACCACGAGATCAGAGAGGCTAAACCCTAGAAGCTAGCTTATGGTATGATTGTTGTTCGTCCTATGGACTAAAACCCTTCAATTTATATAGACACCGGAGAGGGCTAGGGTTACACAGAGTCGGTTACAATGGGAGGAGATCTACATATCCGTATCGCCAAGCTTGCCTTCCATGCCAAGGAAAGTCCCATCCGGACACGGGACGAAGTCTTCAATCTTGTATCTTCATAGTCCAGGAGTCCGGCCAAAGGTTATAGTACGGCTATCCGGACACCCCCTAATCCGGGACTCCCTCAATGGTTAATAGAAAGACGTAGTATGTACCAAAAACAGGAAGGCATGTCATATTCACAGGTATAATGTGTTAACTAAGCAGATGCAATTTACCCTAATTAGAAGCATTACAAGGTAGACACCATATGCAACATGCAACCACATATCACACTGCCAAGTAAGGGCAAGCACCTGCGATGGTGGTGTGGGGGAATTGCGTTGATCAACTAGAGTGCTACGTGGACTATCTTCATTTAGCCTTGCTGTTTCTTGAGAATCATGTGGGGAGGATGACACTGCACTCTTTAAATGACTAGGGCGTCTCACAGTAACCCACTGGGGTGACTGTCTCATCATAAGTGATTTATGAGGGATACAAAAGAGCATTAGTTTGATATACGAACACGGTTAATAGACATATGTAGTATGTATCAAAAACAGGAAGGCATGTCATTACCAAAGGTATAATGTGTAAAGTAAGTTGATGCAATCTAACCAAATTGGAAGCAATACAAGCTAGACACCATATGCAACATGAAACCACATTTGACAGTGCGAAGTTAAAGCAAGCACCTGGGATGGTTGTGTGTGGCAATTGAGATCATCAACTGCAGAGCTACGTTTACTGTCTCCAACTGCTGACACTGCACCCTTTAGAGCACTGAAACGCTTAGTGCTTATCTTCGAATTATACTGGAGCAACTTCTGTCTTTTCTTTTCTTCATTCATCAACACTGCGTCAGAGTCTGAAATACCCATGCATAAAAAAACAATAGTGTGAGTATGGGTGAAGTGTGTGCACAATTAGTACAGTGTAAAGGTAGCAAATAGCAGGTCGGTGAGAAATAAATGACGGGAGACATATGATAGCTCTACAACATGCATGGCACACTAAATTACTACAGGATTCTATGAAAATAACAGTCAACTGAAAATAAATAGGTCAGTCCATTTTTTCTGCACCGTCCGATGTACAAAGAATGGGCAGATCGCCTTCATCTACCTCGAGCCAGTCAGTGTTGACGATCTTCCTCAAAATGCCAGCGACCATCGGCCCAGTATTCCTCCCCTGCATGCGCCCTCCCCTCGATCTCACCGGACCGCCGTGCTTGGCACCGTCCCCCGGCCATCCATTCAAGCCCCACCGGCCTCCAGATCGGGCGCAAGCAGCTCCTGCGCCCCACACCCCTATGATAGACACAAATGTGCCGCTTCCCCGGGGAACAGGCAGACTAGGTGCTCCGCGCGCCTAAGCAGGTGCTTCTTCTTTTAATTGCGGTTCGACTGACCCTGAATTGAAATCCAGGCGGGCTACTGACCTCTAGCAAAGGTGAAATAGTAAAGGGAGGAAACCCTGTGCATTTAGTATCACAAATAAGATGCAGTAAGAAGTGCTCAACTAGTTTCTTTCGTGGGATGAATACGGTGTGAGCAAAGACGTAAGATTTGCACGAATAAGGGAAGAGGAGTACCTCTTTCTGCTGGGAGTGTTGTGTCCTCCTTCTGTTTTTCCAACAATCTTCTTGTGGTTCACTAGAAACGAGAAGATGTGGAGGACGGTGGAGCCTTGGACGAACCCATGGCCAAGTTGTTGAGTGTGGTGTGGTGGCCGTTTGTCAGCGGCGGGGAACCAGATCCGAGGCGGCGAACGACAGCGTAGCGGGAACATCTCGGGTGCGGTGGACGGTTGCGACAATGGAGCGGAAGTAGTGAGGTGTAGGACGGCATGGTCGGAGTGGTTCTGGTACGGCACATGTTGGCGTCGGCATCGTGGAGGCAGCTCTGCCTCGGCTTCAGCTGCTAAGTCCTTGAGGGCGTTGCGGTTGCGGTTCCGTTGGACGACGACGTCGGGGTACCGGCTCCGGCGTGATGGAGGAGGGCGGCGGTGGATTGGCCACTATGGGGTGGAGGACGGAGGAGGCTGGGGTTTCGCTGCTCGTGGAGAGGGCATTTTGGCGCCCATGGAGTATGAATTGGGAAATGGAGGGAGGCGGGGAACTAAGGGGGAACAATGTTTTGGTTTGAGACGCGCTTGTTTGAAATTTGGGGAAAGCTACAAACTTTGCCCCCATCTAAAATTTCGGACATATTGCGGGTTGGGGTAGGACAGTAATCTCAGGTGTCCCAAATGTGGGTGGGATAGATTTCGGCCAAGCGCATGGGTGTTTAGGCGCCCACGGCGTATGAATGCTTGTCGGAGGCGGTTGAGACTGGCGTCTTGCTAAAGTTACAAACCTACCCCGGTTTAGACCTTTGGACATCGGGCCAATAGGCTACACGGGCCAGAGTCAGGATAGTAATTTCCTACCACCAAAACATTAGTCTTGTGTGGTTTCGGGTGACCAAAGGCCTATTTGGCGCTTCATTCAATATTTGGGAGCAGAAGCATTAACGTTTTCGGTTCTCTTGAATTGAACTTTCAGGATTTGTCAAACTTCACAAATCTTTACTCTTGAAAATCCTAAAGCTACGATTATTTTGGAATGGAGGGGGTACATTTGAATATACATTGTACACGAGTATATATTAAAAAATATGCAACTTACCTCAGTTCATGCATGGTTCCAGATATAATCTCCTTGGTTGCAAAAAAAGTTAGATATGCGTATGAATATATATATAGCATGTTCAAACTCACAACAAAGATTGATGCCCCCTTTTACATCTGATTTACAAATGCCATTATCTCGGGTTCAAATAGATGAATGCACTTCCTATGAATTCGAATCTTCGAAACCCCCTTTATGTTGAATTCAACATGTATTCTATTTCGTAGCTAGCAATTTGGAATGTATCCATGCAAGTGACAAATGTATAAAGTGCTTCACACTAACAACATGGAGTGCACTAATTAATGTTTATATATGAATTGCAAAAGCATCCATTGCCTGTATTTCAAACCGCTCTCACTCTATGGATCGATAATATGAAATAAACATGCACATGCTAGAATTCAATAGAGTATGGGTGTCTGATAGACCGATTTTCGTCCATACGCAATTTGCAAAATTCATGATCTCATCCAAAAATAATAATGCCATTTATATCTTAATTTAATGCGTAGAACCGCCTTTTACACGTAGATGCACTATGCATCAGCCCGTTCTCACAAACGCGTTATATATCTCTCTATCTAACGCATAAGTGCACACACTTTATATGCATCGGCATTTCTCTTTCACACATGCTCACAATCTCTCTCAGGGTGTCTGGGTGTCTCACGCACATGCTCTCTCTCTCTCTCTCTCTCTCACACACACACACACTCTTTTCATTAATCTCAGTTGGAAAACACTATTTCTCTCACATGCATATATACACACGTACGGTCTCTACTACCCCTCTATACACACATATATGTGTCTACGTGTCTCCCGCATGCACATTATCTTTAGGCCTCTCTCGCACACATTGCCCCCTAACACACCTCTCTCTTAGTAGCTGGCAGATATGATTTCATCATATCATTCGGTAGGCTATCCCTGACTGTTAGGCTGGATGGTAATACGAGGCAAAGTTTTACCCTAGTTCGGACCCTTGCAGTTGAAGAAAGAGCCTACTCCTGGTACTGTATATTAGTGATAGGGGTGTGTACAAAGTACACATGAATACCAGGCATTGTACGTGTGTGTATACTATCGACGGACTAGCCTCCAAGCTTCTATAACATACTGGGGGCCTAGGGTTACAAATAATATATAGTTGGCTTATCACCAGTGGGGATAGAGTCCTCCGCGACTCTGGTAGCTTCGTGTTGTACGCCGAGTCCTCCACATGGGTCTCTGTATAACCCGTCTCGGTCCAACCTATATGTGGCAGGATGGAACCGACCCATGAGTCTTCATGTTGACCCACCACAACTAGAAATGATGTGCCCACCACACCACACACGCAATCGGCCACTAAGAAAATAAGCATATACAATAGTACAACGGTATCTAGCTCACGACACGTCTCCATATTTTGTTGATGACACTGACAGACTTTGCATTTGATGCGTGCTCTGTATTTTGTTGACGACACTTACGGTCATTGTATTTGAAGCGAAAGCACGATATGGTCACTGGACTTCAGATAAGCTCATCACGGTCACCACATACACTTTGTCGTGCTAACCAACATGTGGTTGGATGGTCAGGAGGACAGTGGTTTCTCGAGCCCACCAAGGTTAAAGTCCCGGTGCTCACATTTATCTTGTGTTAATTTCAGTATTTTCCGGCGATGAGCGTTCAGTGGGAGGAGACGTTCCACTCGACTACGAGGCACCTATGGTGACTTCGTAAAATCTCAAGATCATATGCTGGCCCACTCTCTCGAAGGTGCTCATAGGGGTAGGGTCCGCGTGTGCGTGCTTATAGCGGTGAGTGCTTGCGCGTATATATGAGCCCTTGCGTCTGTACCATGTTAAGCAAATACATGTCATGATTATACGGTCACCGGCTCACCCGTACAACTCCATATTTTGTTGATGACACAATCAATTGACTAGTCAAATGTTCCACGCGGCGCAACTAGTGTTGCACCATCGGGGCGCGTAACCGTGGGGCCCACCTGTCAGCCCGTATATGAAAGAAAGAAATGGTAGTTTGAGTATGTACGGTGTTAATAAAATAGGAGTACATTTTAGGGTGATCATACGGTCACTGGCTCACCATACAGCTCCGTAATTTGTTGATAACATGATCAATTGACCAGTCAAACGGTCCACATTCAGCAGTGCACATTACCATAGGGCCCACCCATCAGCGCGTATATGAAGGACAAAAATGGTAATAAATTAGTGGTCGATGGGTATTCGAAGTCGTGAGACCTCTGGTTGGCAGTCACCGGCGGTTGGGGGGGCGTTCATTGGGCGGTGGGGTGGGGATCGTCGGAGAAAAAGCTCGGCGCCGGGGGGGGTAGAGGGATGGCCGGGGGTGGCGACGGACCGGCGGTGGCGAGTGGTTTCGGGGAGGGCGAGCCGGCCGCGGGCGGCGGGGGCTGGCGGTTCGGCCGGTGGTGGCTGGCGGCTCAGGGGGGGGGATGGAGTTTGATGGTAAACTGGAGGCCCTTGATTTCGTATCCAATGGCTGGAAAATCTAATGACCAGAGATGAAAAAGTCAGTCGACTGACGTGTAGCCTCACCCCGCACGTACACATGCATGCACGCAAGACACGCATGCATGCAGGCGTGCAACGCTGACACGTACACATAACGTACACACACACGCATGCTGGCGTGCAACACTGACACGTACACATGCACTCACGAACACACGCACGTACGCACCCATGCAAGCAACACTGAAACATACCCTTGGACGCACGCAACACTCGCACGCCTGCATGCACACAGCACACGACGCAAGACACACGCTCAACCTATACGTGCATGCACCCTTTGTTAAGGACATGGATTGTTACGGGTATTAATCAATCTTATCTATGGTAAGCAGAACATTGATGTTTGCAATGGTCTTTATGAATCACAACGTATCGAACGGGCTGTCAACATAGTAGGCTTATCTACATTAAAAAAGATGACGTCACACTCAATGAACAATCAGCGGTGTATGAAATGCCCGCTTCTGACCACCCTGGCCCACCAAAGGTTCCTCTGATGTGCGCTGCCTGTGTTGGGTCACTGACATGCAGGCCATGCACCCAAAGAGCCCACACGCCAGTGGAAGAACGGTGCGGTGTCCTAGGTCAGAGTAGAGGGCGCCACTCGCGGCATGCCAGGCTGAACACGCCTCCGTGCCGCATTCAAACGCCTCCACGAAACC
The DNA here is from genome assembly GCF_018294505.1 of Triticum aestivum. Classification (NCBI taxonomy): domain Eukaryota; kingdom Viridiplantae; phylum Streptophyta; class Magnoliopsida; order Poales; family Poaceae; genus Triticum; species Triticum aestivum. The sequence continues at coordinate 749,376,105 of NC_057798.1, read as the reverse complement.
CGCCTGTGTGGAAGCCGAGAAACCCACTCTGGACACACGTCTGTTCATGACCAGGCCGGTGTTAAACGCAACGCCGGCCGAGCTCCTCCCGTCCGCCGTCTATTTAATCTCCTATCTAAACGAGGCCAAATGCCGGCCAAGAATCGCACACCTCCGCCGCTCCCCAATCTCATCCACCATTTTGTCCACTCTTACAATGGCTTACGAAGAGTAGTTATTCCGCATCCAAGCCGGCTGGGTAGCCCTCCGGATATGAGCTATGCAGCTCACTGATCCACCTCCCTCCCCTCGCCCGACGGAGCCAGTTGCCGCCCAAGCCGGCGCGTGATTCAGCAACTCACCGCTCCAGGACAGCTCGATGAGGTGCGGCGCACGGGCGTCGTTACTTGCCGTCCACAGCCACCGCCTCGTACCGCGTCTCCCGTTTCTGTGGCCGAGACTCCCATGCCGGTGGCCGCGCCATGCAAGCAGCGACAGAAGCCGGGTGCGTGGAAGAGCGACGAGTCGGTGGCCAGCGCCTCCAGCGTCCGCCGCCATCATCAAGGAGAAGTAGAACACGGGAGGTAGCCGTCGCTTGGGTCCCATGAAGGCCACCGTGGAGGCGACGCCAGCGTACAAAACAAGTGTCTTGCCGGATCCTTGTGTTGCGAGGACCTTCGTCGACCCCACATGGGCTCCACGGAAGAGGTGAATGTTAGGATGAACTTGAGCCGGTGTCGGCCATGGCGAAGTAGTGGCCGGTGATGAACTCGAACTGGTGCCGGCCACCATCATCTTCGGCATCAGCCAATGATATCAGTTGGGCAGTGGGGAAGCGAGTCGTCCTTTGTGCTGAAGCATATACCTCCGATCCCGGCAGTCCGGTGATCGTGCTGCCGGACATGAGGAACACAAATCGATCGGCGGGCGACCATTTAGGCCAGGTATTATATACCTGTGCTGTCCAGAACTAGCACCGCATAGTTCATTTGAATGTAATGAAATCCGTCATGTTTGTATGAAACTCCGGTATTTTATATGATTTCTGTCGTTGTTTATATGAAATATCAGTCTGTCTACGTGTTTGCATGAATTTCGTCCGGTTGGTTGAGTTGTTGTCATAATGTGTGCGGCTATGGTTGGATGGCATAATTTGCGGGTCATCGATCGGTCTGCGGGCGGCTCGGGCGGCATGGTGGGACAAAAAACACAGCTCGTGCGAGCTCGTCTCCAACGTGGGTGCTGGAGGATGCATGAGCACCCGAGCCATTCCTTGTTCATCGGTGGCAAAGGCACCGGTGGACAAAAGGGTCGCCAATATTTTGGCTACCCCGGGCAAGATCCAAACAGCCCCTCCCAACAGATTCAAATCCCTCGTTCACCATGGAATTTTGCCATGTGTTGTTTTCATGGACTAGCAAGATGCCCGTGCACTGCACAGAACATCAACATGCATTTTTTACAAACTCCCACATGCATGCAAGGGATAATTAATGTCCTCCTTTGCTAGTACTACGAGGCAAACACCATTAATATTGCATCGATTAGTGTTAGTGGCCTTGTATATCTGCAGATTGTAACTTTGATAGTGACCCCTTGTATATAGAAATGGAGGGAGAAAGATGAGAGATAAGGTGAGGAGGAGTGGGGCATGGTGGTGACTGGTGGTCGGACTGGGCGGAGGCATCGGGATGGACAGCGCATTATGTCTAAGTTTGTATCTCTCTCACACACACCCATGTAGGTGGGGGACGTGCACGAAGAGAAGAAGTGCACGCACGGCGCACGTACTCCCGTCTCTTTCCCAACCACACCTGCGTGGGTACATGGTGGAGCTCATTTCTGTACGAAAAGGCAGCCCATGTGGTAATTTGACACGTGTACTGGTTGTCCACTTGGTGGAGGGAGGATCGTCTACCATGGGTGAACAAACAAATTTGGACTTGACGTGTTATGTTAAAAAACAGGCAAACCATGTGGGGCCTACCTTAGGGGCAAGGCTCTATACACTGGTGTACTTTTGATGTGTCCCGCCAACTCGCGGAATGAGGAGAAGCTTGCTTAGTATGCTGTCTCCCCCGCCCATGGGCGCGGTGGCTCACGGGATGAGGTGAAGCTTGCTTAAGAGTAGTAGTAGCACTACTACTGTACGCCTTACGCCTGCTCCCTCGCCCACACGCGCGGTGGCTCGTAGGACAAGGAGAAAATTTTACTACTCCCTCCGTTTACTCATCGTCCCTACTATGTACCTTGGTTAGAGAGATTATAATATTGTTTAGAATATATATGTCCTTTAGTACTCCCTCCATTTACTTATACAAGGCCACTATAAAAAATACATTTTACATCTATACAAGGCCATAAATAGTAATCGAGACAAAAGTTACTACTCCCTCCTTTCCAGTTTATGGCTCAATTTCAAAATCTCTCCACCCAAGGTAGACGGTGAGTGATCGAATTAATTTCGTAGTTTGCACAAGTAATTAGTACACTCGTTTTCCTCAAGAAGTTATGTTTACTGAGGCATTAATTAGAATGAATGCATGAATGACCACTAAATTTCCATGAACTTCTACATGCATTGGTGAGTTTCCTCTTGACACTGCTTGCATCGGGTGATCTAACGCACCTCGAAATCCAACATGTAATGGTACTACTACTAGTAGAAGAATTGAGACTTATCAAACGGAAAAACGAATGTTTTTAGATGAGCCCTATAAACCCTAGTGGGTACGCACTCCGTAAAATCAGATTTTTCCAAAACTAAGTCGCTCCCTTTCATGAATTCTGTAGTATACTCCTTCGTCGACGCTCCCTTTCATGAATTCTATACTTCCTGTCGCCGACATGTGGGACATATAGCAACCGGGTCGATGTGTCAAACACCAAATAACAGTGCAGAATCGCAGGGGGGCGCACCCCACTCGTACCGGCCCAGTAGTAGTAATGAGCAATGAGACGTCAAATCAGAATGTCGCACCTTCCCAGACAGACGAAGCAACCATTATTTCACACTTCGGTTCGCCATCATCTCAAACCACGTAGTATTGCTTCTGCCTCAAGAGGGACACGCGCATCGCCTTGGTACATCATGACACGTGGGACCACATGACGGGCCATGCTCCCCCGCCGATCGCTCGGTAAAATCACCTCATTTTTACTATACTTCCTCCGTATCGGTTTGCATGGCATGCACGTCGTTCTAGGTTGAGAATTTAACTGGCTATATATGTGATGAATAGTACTCTAGCCTTTTAAAAAATGTATACTTTTGTACAGTGGTAGTATCGATGGATTGCGCCATGGAGAAAAAATTGAAATTAAAAAAAAAGGTGTTACATATAGAGAGCACACGCCGCCAAATAATGCATATAGTACTATTAAAAAAGCTAGTACGTGCTTAAATGGGGTGCTAAATTCTATTAAAGAAATACTAGTATGTACATACTGGAGAGTTAAAGTAACGAAAAGAAACATAACATAGTTCTGCTGGGGGCTCAACATAACACACCCCTCAAATTAAAGTAAGCACACCTGAAATTAAACTATGCAACTAATCTGGTAGACACTGCATCAGAACCACCATGAGCAACGACACTTACACCTTACTCCTTGTCCCTCTTCCTCTTGGCCGATACTTCTTTGCTTGAACCGCACACTTGGCTCTTGGTCTTCATCCAACCCTTGTAGATATTGAAACAAAGGTAGCCATCCATTGCAGCGTACTTGGCTCTAGTACATTCCGCTGCCATGCATGACGATGAAACATGTAATGAGGTTTCTCTAGTTTACCATATGAAGGATGAACCATGGCTCCTACCAGGGTCAGAATTGAAGGATGGACACTGGAGGGCAGCAGCTGATTCTTCTGGAGTCGAAGGGGTTGCCTACAACGAGGCCTATCCGACCCAGGACATCCTTATTTTTCCTAAAGTCTACAATAACGAATTTGACTAGGTTGCTCTTGAGGAAGTTCTTAAAATCCAGGCATTCAACGTCGGCATAGCATATGTGGTAGACCAAGCATAAGTCATGGATGCAAACCTGGATCACGGCGGGCTTCTTCCTCTCTTCGTCCTTTAGATCCTTCTCTCATCCGAGGACTGTGGTGTACTCAACATCTAGCCCAGCGACCCACTCATCATCTGAGTTTTCGAACATGCGTCTGAAGCGAGAAAGGCATCCTTTCACCGTCGCGGAAGAACGAGTGTAGATGACGTCGAACTCATCACCGGTGATGGTTCTAACCTTGTACTCACCGCCGATCATGGAGATTTGGGATGCCATGGATTTGGGAGGAGGGTTAGGATTAGTGGAACTGCCGTGATGTGAAAGGACGGGACGACTAGGAGAGAACCGTCGTAATATTAAAGGATGTGCGGGGACGAGTAGAAGCGAACTACCAGCGTGCGAACGGCAGGGTAGTGGCTTTCCATTCTCCCATGATACGGGCTTCCGAGAGCCCTTGGATATGAGATTGAACGGTTGCATGGCGTGATTCCAGACCTATGGGTGAATATCCTATCCTGGAGGGTTATTCTGCAAATTTTTAGCAACTTAGCATGCGACCGTTCGATCTCAGATCCAAGGGCTGCCAGCAGCCCGTATCATGGTCGCGCCTACAACGACCTTTGCGTGGCTCGCGTGGTCGCGCCCTTGGAGATTTAACACGGTGCGTTAGGCTATCTGATGTTGGGATGTCATCACTTAGTCACTCATACTACAACAAGGTCGGCTATAAGTGTATTTTTTTTACTTCTCTCTATCTCTTTCTTCTTACTTGTCATGACCGGTTTTCCAATAAAAGACTTATTGAGAAACCAACCTTTATATAGACCAGTATAGGAAAATTCCTCCTTACTGGTAGACAAATACTTGATACAGAAATCCAGTAGTACTAAATATTATACAGGGTTGAGCTGAGGTTGCTCAACAATTTATTACAAGCACGCCAATATTATACATAAGGGCGGATATGACACAAGGGTGTGGTGGCATACTACTGACTCGTAATAAAAGTGGTGGTGGATATGTCACAGTGAAGTGGGTGACATGACTCCTAATCCTGCAGCTCATCGAGCGTCGAAGTGAGGCTCGATGATTTTATTCGGGTAGCGGAAGCGTATATGATACAAGCGACCAAATCCAGGATCGCACGGGACTGACTGGGACTCCTCTAGGCGTCGGACTCGCTATCGTACTCTTCATCCATGAGATCGCCTTCGTCAACATCTGGCCAAATCAACAAGCCAGGTGAGTACTTTGAATGTACTCGCAAGACAGTTCGGACATAAGATATAACAAATGCAAGCATGATGCATCATGAGCAATTAGCAATGCACACTCAAATAATAAACTTGCACGACATGTTAAATAAAAAGTAAGTCAGGCGGTAGTCCTCCCGAAATCCCAACAAAATAACTGAAAACCGATCGGGTGTCTGAAGCGACGCCTCGAAAGGTGAACAAATAAATTAACATGCCGCAGTCGGGCGTCTAAGCGACACCACATAAAGGGCTTATATTGAATTATAAATGACAGTGCGTGCCACAGTCGGACGTTTGACCGACATCACGTAAAGGGCTTATATCGAAAATAAATAACAAGAGTGCCACAGTCGGACGACTGAGCGACATCACATAAAGGGCTTATATAGAAAGTAAATAACACAAATGCCACAGTCGGACGTCTGAGCGACATCACATAAAGGGCTTATATCGAAAGTAAATAACAAGAGTGCCACAGTCGGACGTCTGGGCGACATCACATAAAGGGCTTATATAGAAAGTAAATAACACAAATGCCACAGTCGGACGTCTGAGCGACATCAGATAAAGGGCTTATATCGAAAGTAAATAACATAAATGCCACAGTCGGACGTCTGAGTGATGTCACATAAAGGGCTTATATTTCATTGTCGTATTCAAGCAGTATAGACCATTCCAGGGAAAATACTCAGTTCATAATAATAAACGGGTTAGTCCATCCACATGAGTAATCATTCAGCCGGGTTTACCACTCATGTTTGTTCACCGGAGATTATCACGGAGACCGACACTGAGACTGACAAGGACAAGTTGAACACCGACCTTGACGATAGATACGGTTACTTGAATGAGTTTGACTCTGTAGAGTTTGCACTATTAAACCACATCCAACGGATTTCAGTAGTCACGAAGGACTAGTTCCGTTTACGGCATTTCGGTAGAAACACATCTAACCAGCACACACCCATTCCACCTCAAGATGCCAGGAATCACCCTAGGCAATGTTCAAGAAAAACTTTGAGACGGGGAGGCTACAACCTAGCGTAGCATGGGATCAAATTTATATCGCGCGCTCTAAGGGGTGCCCCCCTCTCGGTCCCAATCGGAAACACCCATGCCCCCTGACCGGATGACTGGCTTTAATCCAGGGCCATGGAACCCTCATCACAGCCTCTCTAATTGGTGTGTACGAGGAAAGCGGTTTGCAACTTACTAAACCATATTCTTTGCAGAAAACATGTGGTAGCACAAAAGGAAATGGATGGTAACAGGACTTGATCCACGTTGACACTGGAGTTGAATGGTTTGGCATAAGACTGGCATGCTTCAACACTGCCATCTTACCACCTCTCATGTCACCACATGATCATGTAAACTCACATCAAATAACGTATGGAGTTTCAAAGCTCACTTGCATCAGCTTTGCACGCAATATAACACTTACTGCTATGCATATAAACATGCCATGAACTAACTACTCAATGCATACATGCAAAACACTCATCATACCAAAGGTTCAAACATGCTTGCCTGGTTCGGAGTAGTCGGAGTCTAGCTCGGTGAAGTTCGTGGTTCCGTCACCTCCTTCGGTATCTATGGTATAAAGAAAATACGCACTAACGTAAATACCGTGTGTGCACAAAAAGTGTTCCAAATATTTTTCAAACAAATCTGATAAAAAACTAGACAGAAAAATAAAGGTGACAGAAAAAGAATCAATCAAAAATGAAAAACGGTTCGAAGGCGTATTTGCCCGAAGGCGTTTTCCAAAAAAACAGTTCGAATATAAAAGAGAGGCTGACGAGGGGGTCCCACTCGTCAGGTTTAAAAGTTTGAGAGAGAAAAATAGAGCGCGCCGGCGCCCGAAGCTTGCGGTGGTCGCCGGCGACGATCCACTGCGAGTTAGGAGGAGTGGAGGGTACCTACGGATTTAGGGTGCTCTCCCGCGTTCTTGGGTGGTGGAGTTGGTCGTCGGCCAGCCCCACGTCGACGGTGGCCTTCACTCCGATGGACGGCGGCTCGGGCATCGGTGGATCTCGCCGGGGAGGGCTGGAAGTTTCAAATTGGGGCGAGGGTTAGTGGAGTGGGTGCACTAGGATGCCACTGGTACAACATGAGAGGGGATGCACGCACTCGAGCTAATCTTGCCGGAGCCTGAAGCGGATCGGGGAGGCCGGAGTCGGAGGAGAAGGCCTCCTCGGGGTCCTCCTAGTGGTCGGGCACAGTCCTGGAGAGATGGAGGGAGTGGTGCTGGTCAAAGGCGAGCTCGGGATGGCTATTTATAGCCGGCTCGAGGCGGTTGCCGAGAACGGGATAGCTCCGGCGTCAATTACGGCGAGGCAGTGGCCGGACGGGGGTTTTAGGTGGCTGGGCAACAACGTGATGATCCACTGGTTCCATTCAAATGCTAACCTCGGTTGGATTAGACCTGCTCTGCGGTTTCGACGGAACGACGCTTCACGGGCCCATCGGCGGCAGAGAGCACACTCTGTGCTTGCCAGGCCACGGCGATGGTGCTGCGGTGCGTGCAGGGGAGGGGGTGGCCATGCGGAGGCCCCGGGTGGTTTGGGCGGTGCTGGACGGTGACGAAAGGCGGTGCTGGTCCCTGCTAGCCGTCACGGGTGGCTCTGCCACCGCAGAAGCTGCCGGCGTCGGCGGGACACGTCACCACCAATGATGGTGCACGTCCAAAGGACCATGCGGCGCTCTGGATAAGAAGAAGGAGCAGTGTGCATGGCGCTAGAGTGGGCACTTGTGAGATCGACGCCGTGTCTCTGAAGAAAACGACACTGACGGTCGAAACAGAAACACTGAACTCTGAACATGTACAGCAACAGTGCAGGCCAGGTGCTCGATGAAATGATTTTGGCATGTGGAGAAATTTTATGGGGCTGATCTTTGGTGAGGTGACCACTCAATGCACCTGGAGGCTGCATGATTTATCCCAGAATTTTTGGAGAAGAGAAATATTGAATTTCACCAAAAATGATAAATCTGGTCCAAACTTGCAGTTAGCAAAACTTGAAAATTTTGAACTGTGGAAGAGTGGATCTTGATGGATCTAGGTTGGGGGTGCTAAGGACTAGTCAGAGGAGTTGGTTTGGGATCAAAACTCAAAAGGGATTTGGTACTTCCTTTGTAAACCACCTAGGTCCAAAATAAAAGACAGAAATGGTTTTGGGGATAAAATAGATGGAATAAAAATCAAGAATGGGGTTGAACTTGCTAGGATTGGATATTTGACTTGACCCAAAGTGGAGGGAGGTGTTTTGGAGGAAAATTTCAACATGAGGCATGGTGAAAGAGGATGGTTGGAATAAAAAGGAATAAATCCAAAAACCCAAAGGATTTCTTTTTTTTAATTTGAAAAACTTTCAAAATAAATTGTGATGAGTCACACCAATGAAAAGCCTTCAAAGCCTAACATCGAGGTTGAGGATGACCCAAAATAAAAATTTTGACATAAGAGAAAATATTTGAGAAGGAGAGTCTTTTTTAAAAAAAGATTTTGAATAGCCTCCTTCAAATCAAACAAAGAATTTGCTGAAAAGCAAATAAAATTTTTTGGAGTGTCACAACACCTACCGACTTAGGAAAAATCTCGTCCCCGAGATTTTAGTTGATCCTCAAATAGGTGTGGGTGTTCTGCCCGAAGAAAATCTTCTCTTTCCCATGTTGCCTCATCTTCGGTGTGATTGCTCCACTGGACTTTGAAAAACTTAATTGTTTTCTGACGGGTCCTCCTTTGAGACTCCTCTAATATTTTTATTGGGCGTTCCCGGTAGGTAAGGTCTGGCTGTACGTCAATGTCCTCATGAGATACCTGCTTTTCAGGGTTGCTCACACATTTCCTCACCTGTGAGACGTGGAACACGTCATGGACGTCTGACAGTTCTTCGAGTAGGTCTAGCTGGTAGGCTATTGTGCCTCTTCGTGCAACTACACAGAAGGGTCCAATGAATCTTGGTGCTAGCTTTCCTTTAACCTTGAATCGTTGTAGGCCCCTCATAGGTGATACTCGTAGGTACACATACTCACCGGGTTCAAAACTGACTCCCCGATGTTTTCTATCGTAATAACTCTTCTATCGGCTTTGAGCTGTCTTGAGTCGGTCCCTGATTAGCTTAACTTTCTCCTCAGCTTCCTTGAGCATATCTGGGCCGAAGATATGGTTGTCTCCTATCTCTGACCAATTTAATGGAGTGCGACATCTCCGCCCGTACAAGGCTTCAAAAGGTGCCATTTTAGGCTGGCTTGGTAACTGTTGTTGTATGCGAACTCGGCATATGGCAAGCTTTCTTCCCAACTAGTTCCATAGGTGAGGACACATGCTCTCAGCATGTTTTCCAGAATTTGGTTCACGCGTTCCGTTTGTCCATCAGTCTGGGGGTGGTATGTTGTATTGAATGCTAGTTGAGTTCCCAGGGCTTGTTGTAATTGATCCCAAAATCTAGAGACGAATTTTGTGCCTCTGTCAGATATTATAGTCTTTGGAACTCCATGCAGACAGACGATACGGGAGAGATAAAGCCTAGCAAGCTTCTGAGTGGTGTGGGTTGTCTTCACTGGGATGAAATGTGCCACCTTAGTCAGTCTTCTGTGATGACCCATATGGCATCATTTCCGTATCGTGACCGAGGTAGTCCGATAATAAAATCCATTCCAATCTCGTCCCATTTCCACTCGGGTATCTTGTTCGGCTGTAATAGTCCGGCTGGTTTCTGGTGCTCGGCCTTAATGCGTTGGCATGAATCACAACATGCAATGAATGTGGCTATGTCCCTTTTCATACTGTGCCACCAAAAAATTTCCTGAAGGTCCTTGTACATTTTGGTTCCTCCAGGATGGATTGAATATGGAGCGGTGTGGCCTTCAGCTAGAATTTGCTATTTAAGGTCCTCGATATTTGGTAGGCAAAGCCTATCTCCGTACCACAATATTCCCTGCTTGTCTATGACGAATTCTGAGGCCTTGTCCAGACTCACTTTCCTTTTTATGCCTTCGATGCTGGGGTGTCCATACTGAGCCTCCTTAATTTGCTCCATTAAGGTAGGCTGTATTTCCAAATTTGACACATCGCCCTCAGCGACCATCACCATGTTGAGTTTGGCAAATTCTTGCTGAAATTCAGGTCTCAAATTTGGTAGACTGCCGTTGCCCGAGCTGGGGTTCCGACTAAGAGCATCCACCACTACATTTGCTTTTCCTGGATGGTAGTGAATGCCAACATCATATTTTACTAATTCCAACCAGCGTCGTTGTCGCAAATTGAGTTCTGGTTGTGTGAAAATATATTTGAGGCTTTTATGGTCCGTATATATTTCACAACGATTCCCAAGCAAAAAGTGTCCCCACTCCTTGAGTGCATGAATGACTGCTGCCAACTCCAAGTCATGTGTGGGATAATTCTCTTCATGCTTCCGTAATTGCCTGGAAGCGTATGCGACTACTTTGCCTTCTTGCATTAATACGCATCCGAGGCCCTTCCGGGATGCGTCACAATATACTTCAAAACTCTTGTGTATGTCTGGTATAACCAATACTGGTGCTGTTGTTAATTTCCTTTTGAGTTCTTGGAAACTTTTCTCGTAGGCTTCAGTCCGTACAAACTTTTAATCCTTCTTGAGTAATTGCGTCATTGGTTTTGCTATGGTGGAGAATCCTTCAATAAACCTGCGGTAATATCCTGCCATTCCCAAGAAACTTCGCACATCTGTTACGCTGGCTGGTGGTTTCCAACCAAGTACGGCCTTGACCTTTTCTGGGTCTACGGCAACACCTTCTTGGGTCAATACATGGCCTAGGAAACCAACCTGTCTTAACCAAAATTCACATTTGCTGAACTTGACGTACAATTAATATTTCCTTAATTCTCCCAGTACAATCCTGAGATGTTCGGCATGCTCTTCCTGTGTCTTGGAGTATACCAGAATATCATCGATGAACACCACTACAAATTTGTCCATAAATTTCAGAAATACTTTGTTCATGAGGTGGAAAAAATATGCGGGGGCGTTTGTCAGTCCAAACGGCATTACTGTAAACTCATATAGTCTGTATCTTGAGGTAAATGTTGTCTTGGGAATATCTTATGTCCATACTTTTAATTGATGATACCCCGACCTCAAATCAATTTTTGAGAAGACCTTGGCTTGTGCGAGCTGGTCAAATAAGACATTTATCCGCGGCATTGGATATTTGTTTTTGATGGTGACCATGTTGAGTGCTCGGTAGTCTATACATAATCTTAGTGTCCCATCCTTTTTCTTGGCAAATAACACTGGTGAACCCCAAGGTGAGGAGTTGGCTCGTATAAATCCTTTGTCCAGTAATTCTTTTATCTGCTTCTTTAATTCTACTAACTCGTAGGGTGCCATTCTATAGGGCTTCTTGTAAATGGGGGTGGTTCCAGGTGCTAGCTCAATATGAACTCTATTTCCCGGTCTGGCGGCATGCCTGGTAGCTCTTCAGGAAATACGTCGGGGAACTCACATACCACTGGAACTTTGCTTAACTCTGAAATGTCCACCTTGTTCAACCTTGGTTGCCGTGATATCTGTCTTTCCTGAGCTCAAATTTTTATTGTCTTCCCGTGATGGTGGGTAAGAATCATAGTCCGGTTGAAGCAGTCAATAAATCCCTTGTTGGTGGTTAACCAGTCCATTCCTAGGATAACATCTAGTCCCTTATTTTCCAATACGATGAGGTTTGCATGAAACTTTAGTCCTTCAAGCTCAATAACCATACCTTGGCAGTAATTCTGAGTAACTTGCTTAATCCCAGGGGACTTGATGATCATGGATTTTTCCAAGGGAAGCATCGAAAAATCATTTTGCAAAGCAAATTTCTTTGAAATGAATGAGTGAGAATCTCCAGAATCAAACAAAACCGTGGCAGGTATTGTGTTGACAGGGAACGTACCGAGTACGATATCTGGGGCATTTCGTGCTTCCTCCTTGGTCACGTTGGTCCTGTGGTTGTTATTGGGGTTGAAGTTGTTTTGCTTGGGTGCTGAATTATTGCCACCGTTGTTTGGCTTGGGGGCCAAGTTTCTTGGTTTGGGACACTGCTTGGCATAGTGTCCTTCTTCTCCGCAGGCGTAGCAAGTAACACCTGGGCGATATGTCAACTCCGTGTCCCTTACATGGAAATTTTTGTTTGGGCGTGTAACATTGGTCGTGGGTTTGTGTGCCCTGACTTTTTGGAAATCAGTCTTGCTCCAGTGGTTGCGAGCAAGAGTAGTCTGGTCCCTTTTTCGCTTGCGGAAATCCTCCAAACTGCGGCGCTCATTTTCCAATGTAATGGCTTTGTCCACCAGTGTCTTGAAATCTGGGAAGGTGTGTACGACCAGCTGGCATTTAAGTGCTGGTGCCAAACCGTCCAGGAATTTTTCCATCTTCTTGTTTTCAGTCATATGCTCTTCGTTGGTGTAGCGAGACAATAGAGTAAACTGACTGTTGTACTCAGTCACTGTCATGGTCCTCTGCTTGAGGTCATCAAACTCCCTCTTCTTGAGCTTCATAATACTTCTGGGAATGTGCACCCCATGAAAACCTTCTTTAAATTCCTCCCAGGTGATATCATTTTCATTGGGGTGCATGTGTAGGAAATTCTCCCACCATGATGCAGCCGCTCCAGTGAGATAGTGCGGTGCATATAGTACTTTCTCACGGTCTGAACACTATGCAATAATTAATTTCCTTTCAATGTCTCGAAGCCAATCATCGGCCTCAAGAGGTTTGTCAGTATGAGAAAATGTTGGGGGACGCGTCTTTTGTAGCTCAGACAATTTGGATTGCTGCTGATACGGTCCACGGTGATTTCCCATATTGATGACTTGGTTCATCATTTCTTGATGTTGTTGCTGACTCTGCTCATAAAGGCGGCATACTTGAGAAAATGCTGCTTCACTGCCTTGCTGACTTGACTGTCCCTGTGCGAAATTGTTGCTTGTCTGCGTACCATAATTTTCTTCCGGCGGACTTGGCATAGAACGAGTCCAAGTATGAGACATTTTCTGCTCTGGGGTAGTTTTTTTTGAAAAACTTATGAGAAAAGTCGAGTGGCAAAAATATAATTTTGCAAGACGAATAAAATTTAAGAATTCCAACATTTTTCAAGAAAATACTTGATTGCGCATGGAGAAGGACCGCTCAGTACATATCTTACACGCAAGCCATAATTATACAATACATCACTCAGGATGTGCGTACACATTTCTGACATGTTATTTAGGCTAGTGCACTTCTCCCAGTTCCTACATGATGCGCACACAAACTACTTCTCACAACCTATATACATATAAACATATCATACAAGCTGACACACTGCACGGCTGCTAGGCGTACTCAGTCGGAGATGGTGAGGATTTCCCTCGGCCTGCCAAGGGTAAGGCCCAGTGATGCTGGAGACTCAACCTCCTCCTCTACAATAGGCTCCAAACGTGAAGCACTGAGTTGTGGAGCGGGTGCGGGTGCGGTAGGTGGTGCAGCTCTGACTGGAGTAGGAGCGATGACTCGGTCAAATTCTTCAGGAGTAGGCAGGCGGTGAGCAGTGGCGAGGGTGGCAGGTGTGTGGGATGCCGAGGACGAGACGTAAGTCAGTGGTGGTGCTGTATGGAGAAGCTCCCTCCTGTTGACGGAATAGCTATGCACGATGACCATACGAGCAGCCACAAGGTCGTCCACGAGGTTATCAAAAGCTGCCTCGAGTGCCTTGAGATATTCAACTAGCATCTCAATAGCCTCATCCCTCTCTCCCCTAGGGCAAGCGAATGCATAGTGACAGGTGTATGGCACGTGGCAGGGGAGGTAGCGGTAGGGACGAGTCTTCATTGAAGGAAGAACATCCCGAAGACGAGCTATCGCCTCACGGGCAACCATCTGCATAGCATGCCTTGTTGGGGAACATAGTAATTTCAAAAATTTCCTATGCACACGCAAGATCATGGTGATGCATAGCAACGAGAGGGGAGAGTGTAATCTACATACCCTTGTAGACCGAAAGCGGAAGGGTTAGAACAACGCGGTTGATGTAGTCGTACGTCTTCACGGCTCGACCGATCAAGCACCGAAACTACGGCACCTCCGAGTTCTAGCACACGTTCAGCTCGATGACGTCCCTCGAACTCCGATCCAGCCGAGTGTCGAGGGAGAGTTCCGTCAGCAAGACGGCGTGGTGACGATCTTGATGTTCTACCGTCGCAGGGCTTCGCCTAAGCACCGCTACAATATTATCGAGGAGGACTATGGTGGAGAGGGGCACCGCACACGGCTAATAGATCTCAAGGATCAATTATTGTTGTGTCTTTGGGGTGCCCCCCTGCCCCCATATATATAGGAGCAAGGGGGGAGGCGGTCGGCCTATGGAGGAGGCGCACCAAGGGGGATGTCCTACTCCCACCGGGAGTAGGACTCCTCCTTTCCTTGTTGGAGAAGGAAAGAGGAGGAGTAGGACTCCTCCTTTCCTTGTTGGAGAAGGAAAGAGAAGGAGAGGGAGAAGGAAAAGTGGGCTGCCCCCGTTGTCCATTTCGGACCAGAGGGGGGCACAGGCCTCCTTCCGTTTGACCTCTCTCCTTTATTTCCGTATGGCCCAATAAGGCCCATATACTCCCCGGCGAATTCACGTAACTCTCCGGTACTCCGAAAAATACCCAAATCACTCGGAACCTTTCCGAAGTCCGAATATAGTCGTCCAATATATCGATCTTTATGTCTCGACCATTTTGAGACTCCTCGTCATGTCCCCGATCTCATCCGGGACTCCGAACTCCTTCGGTACATCAAAACTCATAAACTCATAATATAACTGTCATCGAAACCTTAAGCGTGCGGACCCTACGGGTTCGAGAACAATGTAGACATGACCTAGAACTATTCTCGGTCAATAACCAATAGCGGAACCTGGATGCTCATATTGGCTCCCACATATTCTACGAAGATCTTTATCGGTCAAACCGCATAACAACATACGTTGTTCCCTTTGTCATCGGTATGTTACTTGCCCGAGATTTGATCGTCGGTATCCAATACCTAGTTCAATCTTGTTACTGGCAAGTCTCTTTACTCGTTACATAATGCATCATTCCGTAACTAACTCATTAGTTACATTGCTTGCAAGGCTTATAGTGATGTGCATTACCGAGAGGGCCCAGAGATACCTCTCCGATAATCGGAGTGACAAAACCTAATCTCGAAATACGCCAACCCAACATGTACCTTTGGAGACACATGTAGTACTCCTTTATAATCACCCAGTTACGTTGTGACGTTTGGTAGCACCCAAAGTGTTCCTCCGGTAAACGGGAGTTGCATAATCTCATAGTTACAGGAACATGTATAAGTCATGAAGAAAGCAATAGCAATATACTAAACGATCAAGTGCTAGGCTAACGGAATGGGTCATGTCAATCACATCATTCTCCTAATGATGTGATCCCATTAATCAAATGACAACACATGTCTATGGTTTAGGAAACATAACCATCTTTGATTAATGAGCTAGTCAAGTAGAGGCATACTAGTGACTATATGTTTGTCTATGTATTCACACATGTATCATGTTTCCGGTTAATACAATTCTAGCATGAATAATAAACATTTATCATGATATGAGGAAATAAATAATAACTTTATTATTGCCTCTAGGGCATATTTCCTTCAGTCTCCCACTTGCACTAGAGTCAATAATCTAGATTACACAGTAATGATTCTAACACCCATGGAGTCTTGGTGCAGATCATGTTTTGCTCGTGGAAGAGGCTTAGTCAATGGGTCTGCAACATTCAGATCTGTATGTATCTTGCAAATCTCTATGTCTCCCACCTGGACTTGGTCCCGGATGGAATTGAAGCGTCTCTTAATGTGCTTGGTCCTCTTGTGAAATCTGGATTCCTTTGCCAAGGCAATTGCACCAGTATTGTCACAGAAGATCTTCATTGGTCCCGATGCACTAGGTATGACACCTAGATCGGAAATGAACTCCTTCATCTAGACTCCTTCATTTGCTGCTTCTGAAGCAGCTATGTACTCCGCTTCACATGTAGATCCCGCCACGACGCTTTGTTTAGAACTGCACCAACTTACAGCTCCACCGTTTAATAAAAACACGTATCCGGTTTGCGATTTAGAATCGTCCGGATCAGTGTCAAAGCTTGCATCGACGTAACCATTTACGACTAGCTCTTTGTCACCTCCATATATGAGAAACATATCCTTAGTCCTTTTCAGGTATTTCAGGATGTTCTTGATCGTTGTCCAGTGATCCACTCCTGGATTACTTTGGTACCTTCCTGCCAAGCTTATTGCTAAGCACACGTCAGGTCTGGTACACAGCATTGCATACATGATAGAGCCTATGGCTAAAGCATAGGGAACATCTTTCATTTTCTCTCTATCTTCTGCTGTGGTCGGGCATTGAGTTTGACTCAACTTCACACCTTGTAGTACGGGCAAGAACCCTTTCTTTGCGTGATCCATTTTGAACTTTTTCAAAACTTTATCAAGGTATATGCTTTGTGAAAGTCCAATTAAACGTCTTGATCTATCTCTATAAATCTTGATGCCCAATATATAAGCAGCTTCACCGAGGTCTTTCATCGAAAAACTTTTATTTAAGTATCCCTTTATGCTATCTAGAAATTCTATATCATTTCCAATTAATAATATGTCATCTACATATAATATCAGAAATGCTACAGAGCTCCCACTCACTTTCTTGTAAATACATGCTTCTCCAAAAGTCTGTATAAAACCATATGCTTTGATCACACTATCAAAGCGTTTATTCCAACTCCAAGATGCTTGCACCAGTCCATAAATGGATCGCTGGAGCTTGCACACTTTGTTAGCACCTTTTGGATCAACAAAACCTTCTGGCTGCATCATATACAACTCTTCTTCCAGAAATCCATTCAAGAATGCAGTTTTGACATCCATTTGCCAAATTTCATAATCATAAAATGCAGCAATTGCTAACATGATTCGGACAGACTTAAGCATCGCTACGGGTGAGAAAGTCTCATCGTAGTCAACCCCTTGAACTTGTCGAAAACCTTTTGCAACAAGTCGAGCTTTATAGACAGTTATATTACCATCAGCGTCAGTCTTCTTCTTAAAAATCCATTTATTCTCAATGGCTTGCCGATCATCGGGCAAGTCAACCAAAGTCCATACTTTGTTCTCATACATGGATCCCATCTCAGATTTCATGGCCTCTAGCCATTTTGCGGAATCTGGGCTCATCATCGCTTCCTCATAGTTCGTAGGTTCGCCATGGTCAAGTAACATGACTTTCAGAATAGGATTACCGTACCACTCTGGTGCGGATCTTACTCTGGTAGACCTACGAGGTTCAGTAGAAACTTGATCTGAAGATTCATGATCAATATCATTAGCTTCATCACTAATTGGTGTAGTTGTCACAGGAACCGGTTCATGTGATGAACTACTTTCCAATAAGGGAGCAGGTACAGTTACCTCATCAAGTTCTACTTTCCTCCCACTCACTTCTTTCGAGAGAAACTCCTTCTCTAGAAAGGATCCGAATTTAGCAACGAAAATCTTGCCCTCAGATCTGTGATAGAAGGTGTACCCAATTGTCTCTTTTGGGTATCCTATGAAGACACATTTCTCCGATTTGGGTTCGAGCTTATCTGGTTGAAGTTTCTTCACATAAGCATCGCAGCCCCAAACTTTAAGAAACGACAACTTTGGTTTCTTTCCAAACCACAGTTCATAAGGCGTCGTCTCAACGGATTTTGATGGTGCCCTATTTAACGTGAATGCGGCCGTCTCTAAAGCATAACCCCAAAACGATAGCGGTAAATCAGTAAGAGACATCATAGATCGCACCATATCTAGTAAAGTACGATTACGACGTTCGGACACACCATTTCGTTGTGGTGTTCCAGGTGGCGTGAGTTGCGAAACTATTCCGCATTGTTTCAAATGTAAACCAAACTCGTAACTCAAATATTCTCCTCCACGATCAGATCGTAGAAATTTTATTTTCTTGTTACGATGATTTTCTACTTCACTCTGAAACTCTTTGAACTTTTCAAATGTTTCAGACTTGTGTTTCATCAAGTAGATATACCCATATCTGCTCAAATCATCCGTGAAGGTGAGAAAATAACGATACCCGCCGCGAGCTTCGACATTCATTGGACCGCATACATCGGTATGTATGATTTCTAACAAATCAGTTGCTCGCTCCATAGTTCCGGAGAACGGCGTTTTAGTCATCTTGCCCATGAGGCACGGTTCGCAAGTACCAAGTGATTCATAATCAAGTGATTCCAAAAGTCCATCAGTATGGAGTTTCTTCATGCGCTTTACACCGATATGACCTAAACGGCAGTGCCATAAATAAGTTGCACTATCATTATTAACTCTGCATCTTTTGGCTTCAACATTATGAATATGTGTATCACTACTATCGAGATTTAATAAAAATAGACCACTCTGTAAGTGTGCATGACCATAAAAGATATTACTCATATAAATAGAACAACCATTATTCTCTGATTTAAATGAATAACCGTCTCGCATCAAACAAGATCCAGATATAATGTTCATGCTCAACGCTGGCACAAAATAACAATTATTTAGGTCTAAAACTAATCCCGATGGTAGATGTAGAGGTAGCGTGCCGACCGCGATCACATTGACTTTGGAACCATTTCCCACGCGCATCGTCACCTCGTCCTTAGCCAATCTTCGCCTATTCCGTAGTCCCTGTTTCGAGTTGCAAATATTAGCAACAGAACCAGTATCAAATACCCAGGTGCTACTGCGAGCATTAGTAAGGTACACATCAATAATATGTATATCACATATACCTTTGTTCACTTTGCCATCCTTCTTATCCGCCAAATACTTGGGGCAGTTCCGCTTCCAGTGTCCAGTCTGCTTGCAGTAGAAGCACTCAGTCTCAGGCTTAGGTCCAGACTTGGGTTTCTTCTCTTGAGCAGCAACTTGTTTGCTGTTCTTCTTGAAGTTCCCCTTCTTCTTCCCTTTGCCCTTTTTCTTGAAACTGGTGGTCTTATTGACCATCAACACTTGATGCTCCTTCTTGATTTCTACCTCCGCAGCTTTTAGCATTGCGAAGAGCTCGGGTATAGTCTTGTCCATCCCTTGCATATTATAGTTCATCACGAAGCTCTTGTAGCTTGGTGGCAGTGATTGAAGAATTCTGTCAATGACACTATCATCAGGAAGATTAACTCCCAGTTGAATCAAGTGATTATTATACCCAGACATTCTGAGTATGTGTTCACTGACAGAACTATTCTCCTCCATCTTACAGCTATAGAACTTATTGGAGACTTCATATCTCTCAATCCGGGCATTTGCTTGAAATATTAACTTCAACTCCTGGAACATCTCATATGCTCCATGACGTTCAAAACGTCGTTGAAGACCCGGTTCCAAGCCGTAAAGCATGGCACACTGAACTATCGAGTAGTCATCAGCTTTGCTCTGCCAGACGTTCTTAACATCGTCAGTTGCATCTGCAGCAGGCCTGGCACCCAGCGGTGCTTCCAGGACGTAATTCTTCTGTGCAGCAATGAGGATAATCCTCAGGTTACGGACCCAGTCCGTGTAATTGCTACCATCATCTTTCAACTTAGCTTTCTCAAGGAACGCATTAAAATTCAACGGAACAACAGCACGAGCCATCTATCTACAACAAACATAGACAAGTAAAATACTATCAGGTACTAAGTTCATGATAAATTTAAGTTCAATTAATCATATTACTTAAGAACTCCCACTTAGACAGACATCTCTCTAGTCATCTAAGTGATCACGTGATCCAAATCAACTAAACCATGTCCGATCATCACGTGAGATGGAGTAGTTTTCAATGGTGAACATCACTATGTTGATCATATCTACTATATGATTCACGTTTGACCTTTCAGTCTCCGTGTTCCGAGGCCATATCTGTATATGCTAGGCTCGTCAAGTTTTAACCTGAGTATTTCGCGTGTGCAACTGTTTTGCACCCGTTGTATTTGAACGTAGAGCCTATCACACCCGATCATCACGTGGTGTCTCAGCATGAAGAACTTTCACAACGGTGCATACTCAGGGAGAACACTTCTTGAAAATTTTAGTGAGAGATCATCTTAAAATGCTACCGTCAATCAAAGCAAGATAAGATGCATAAAGGATAAACATCACATGCAATCAATATAAGTGATATGATATGGCCATCATCATCTTGTGCTTGTGATCTCCATCTTCGAAGCATCGTCATGATCACCATCGTCACCAGCGCGACACCTTGTTCTCCATCGTAGCATCGTTGTCGTTACGCCATCTATTGCTTCTACGACTATCGCTACCGCTTAGTGATAAAGTAAAGCAATTACAAGGCATTTGCATTTCATACAATAAAGCGACAACCATATGGCTCCTGCCAGTTGCCGATAACTTCGGTTACAAAACATGATCATCTCATACAATAAAATATAGCATCACGTCTTGACCATATCACATCACAACATGCCCTGCAAAAACAAGTTAGATATCCTCTACTTTGTTGTTGCAAATTTTACGTGGCTGCTACGGGCTGAGCAAGAACCGTTCTTACCTACGCATCAAAACCACAACGATAGTTCGTCAAGTTAGTGATGTTTTAACCTTCGCAAGGACCGGGCATAGCCACACTCGGTTCAACTAAAGTTGGAGAAACAGACACCCGCTAGTCACATGTGTGCAAAGCACGTCGGTAAAACCAGTCTCGCGTAAGCGTACGCGTAATGTCGGTCCGGGCCGCTTCATCGAACAATACCGCCGAACCAAAGTATGACATGCTGGTAAGCAGTATGACTTGTATCGCCCACAACTCACTTGTGTTCTACTCGTGCAAATAACATCTACGCATAAAACCTGGCTCGGATGCCACTGTTGGGGAACGAAGTAATTTCAAAAATTTCCTACGCACACGCAAGATCATGGTGATGCATAGCAACGAGAGGGGACAGTGTAATCTACATACCCTTGTAGTTCGAAAGCGGAAGCGTTAGAACAACGCAGTTGATGTAGTCTACGTCTTCACGGCCCGACCGATCAAGCACCGAAACTACGGCACCTCCGAGTTCTAGCACACGTTCAGCTCGATGACGTCCCTCGAACTCTGATCCAGCCGAGTGTCGAGGGAGAGTTCCGTCAGCACGACGGCGTGGTGACGATCTTGATGTTCTACCGTCGCAGGGCTTCGCCTAAGCACCGCTACAATATTATCGAGGAGGACTATGATGGAGAGGGGCACCGCACACGGCTAATAGATCTCAAGGATCAATTGTTGTTGTATCTTTGGGGTGCCCCCCTGCCCCCATATATATAGGAGCAAGGGGGGAGGTGGCCGGCCTATGGAGGAGGCGCACCAAGGGGGAGTCCTACTCCCACCGGGAGTAGGACTCCTCCTTTCCTTGTTGGAGAAGGAAAGAGGAGGAGTAGGACTCCTCCTTTCCTTGTTGGAGAAGGAAAGAGGAGGAGAGGGAGAAGGAAAAGTGGGCTGCCCCCCTTGTCCAATTCGGACCAGAGGGGGGCGCAGGCCTCCTTCCTTTTGGCCTCTCTCCTCTATTCCCGTATGGCCCAATAAGGCCCATATACTCCCCGGCGAATTCCCGTAACTCTCTGGTACTCCGAAAAATACCCGAATCACTCGGAACCATTCCGAAGTCCGAATATAGTCGTCCAATATATCGATCTTTATGTCTCGACCATTTTGAGACTCCTCGTCATGTCCCCGATCTCATCCGGGACTCCGAACTCCTTCGGTACATCAAAACTCATAAACTCATAATATAACTGTCATCGAAACCTTAAGCGTGCGGACCCTACGGGTTCGAGAACAATGTAGACATGACCTAGAACTATTCTCGGTCAATAACCAATAGCGGAACCTGGATGCTCATATTGGCTCCCACATATTCTACGAAGATCTTTATCGGTCAAACCGCATAACAACATACGTTGTTCCCTTTGTCATCGGTATGTTACTTGCCCGAGATTTGATCGTCGGTATCCAATACCTAGTTCAATATTGTTACTGGCAAGTCTCTTTACTCGTTACGTAATGCATCATTCCGTAACTAACTCATTAGTTACATTGCTTGCAAGGCTTATAGTGATGTGCATTACCGAGAGGGCCCAGAGATACCTCTCCGATAATCGGAGTGACAAAACCTAATCTCGAAATACGCCAACCCAACATGTACCTTTGGAGACACATGTAGTACTCCTTTATAATCACCCAGTTACGTTGTGACGTTTGGTAGCACCCAAAGTGTTCCTCCGGTAAACGGGAGTTGCATAATCTCATAGTTACAGGAACATGTATAAGTCATGAAGAAAGCAATAGCAATATACTAAACGATCAAGTGCTAGGCTAACGGAATGGGTCATGTCAATCACATCATTCTCCTAATGATGTGATCCCATTAATCAAATGACAACACATGTCTATGGTTTAGGAAACATAACCATCTTTGATTAATGAGCTAGTCAAGTAGAGGCATACTAGTGACTATATGTTTGTCTATGTATTCACACATGTATCATGTTTCCGGTTAATACAATTCTAGCATGAATAATAAACATTTATAATGATATGAGGAAATAAATAATAACTTTATTATTGCCTCTAGGGCATATTTCCTTCATGCCTCTCCGTAGGCATGGCTCTTCCCACAAACCGGAAGCAGCATAACTCAACACGTCCTCCCTTGAATTGCACCACGGCCTGGTGCATGGACAGACTGTCGTTGATCTTGTGCTGGTAGAGTGTGAACTCCGGATGAGTTGATGGCCCGATCGCGATTTTGAAGATGGAGGTGAGAAGCTTGATGAACCCCTCAGACACGTTGGCGAACACCTGTGATTCACAGTCATTGCCAGCCATCTACAAAAGTAGGCAAAAATTCTGAATAGTCAGATCATAAATTTACGCTGACTATCAGAAAATGACTACATTTGCAAAACATTAATATAGCACTAATTACGCTAATAACCGACTAGCGATCGCACCTAGTGGCTTCCTACAGTCAGCCTGGCTCTGATATCAAGTTTGTCACGACCAATTTTCCAATAAAAGACTTATTGAGAAACCGACCTTTATATAGACCAGTATAGGAAAAATCCTCCTTACTGGTAGACAAATACTTGATAGAGAAATCCAGTAGTACTAAATATTATACAGGGTTGAGCTGAGGTTGCTCAACAATTTATTACAAGCACGCCAATATTATACATAAGGGCGGATATGACACAAGGGTGTGGTGGCATACTACTAACTCGTAATAAAAGTGGTGGTGGATATGTCACAGTGAAGTGGGTGACATGACTCCTAATACTGTAGCTCATCGAGCGTCGAAGTGAGACTCGATGATTTTATTCGGGTAGCGGAAGCGTATATGATACAAGCAACCAAATCCAGGATCGCACGGGACTGACTGGGACTCCTCTAGGCGTCGGACTCGCTATCGTACTCTTCATCCATGAGGTCGCCTTCGTCAACATCTGGCCAAATCAACAAGCCAGGTGAGTACTTTGAATGTACTCGCAAGACAGTTCGGACATAAGATATAACAAATGCAAGCATGATGCATCATGAGCAATTAGCAATGCACACTCAAATAATAAACTTGCACGACATGTTAAATAAAAAGGAAGTCAGGCGGTAGTCCTCCCGAAATCCCAACAAAATAACTAAAAACCGATCGGGTGTCTGAATCGACGCCTCGAAAGCTGAACAAATAAATTAACATGCCGCAGTCAGGCGTCTAAGCAACACCACATAAAGGGCTTATATTGAATTATAAATGACAGTGCGTGCCACAGTCGGACGTCTGAGCGACATCACGTAAAGGGCTTATATCGAAAGTAAATAACAAGAGTGCCACAGTCGGACGTCTGAGCAACATCACATAAAGGGCTTATATAGAAAGTAAATAACACAATTGCCACAGTCGGACGTCTGAGCGACATCACATAAAGGGCTTATATCGAAAGTAAATAACAAGAGTGCCACAGTCGGACGTCTGAGCGACATCACATAAAGGGCTTATATAGAAAGTAAATAACACAAATGCCACAGTCGAACGGCTGAGCGACATCACATAAAGGGAATAAATGCCACAGTCGGACGTCTGAGCGACGTCACATAAAGGGCTTATATTTCATTGTCGTATTCAAGCAGTATAGACCATTCCAAGGAAAATACCCAGTTCATAATAATAAACGGGTTAGTCCATCCACATGAGTAATCATTCAGCCGGGTTTACCACTCATGTTTGTTCACCGGAGATTATCACGGAGACTGGCACTGAGACTGACAAGGACAAGTTGAACACCAACCTTGACCATAGATACGGTTACTTGAATGAGTTTGACTCTGCAGAGTTTGCACTATTAAACCACAGCCAACAGATTTCAGTAGTCACGAAGGACTAGTTCCGTTTACGGCATTTCGGTAGAAACACATCTAACCAGTACACACCCATTCCACCTCACGATGTCAGGAATCACCCTAGGCAACGTTCAAGAAAAACTTTGAGACGGGGAGGCTACAACCTCGCGTAGCATGGGATCAAATTTATATCGCGCGCTCTAAGGGGTGCCCCCCTCTCGGTCCCAACCGGAAACACCCATGCCCCCTGACCGGATGACTGGCTTTAATCCAGAGCCATAGAACCCTCATCACGGCCTCTCTAATTGGTGTGTACGAGGAAAGCGGTTTGCAACTTACTAAACCATATTCTTTGCAGAAAACATGTGGTAGCACAAAAGGAAATGGATGGTAACGGGACTTGATCCACGTTGACACTGGAGTTGAATGGTTTGGCATAAGACTGGCATGCTTCATACTGCCATCTTACCACCTCTCATGTCACCACATGATCATGTAAACTCACATCAAATAACATATGGAGTTTTGAAGCTCACTTGCATCAGCTTTGCACGCAATATAACACTTACTGCTATGCATATAAACATGCCATGAACTAACTACTCAATGCAAACATGCAAAACACTCATCATATCAAAGGTTCAAACATGCTTGTCTGGTTCGGAGTAGTCGGAGTCTAGCTCGGTGAAGTTCGCGGTTCCGTCACCTCCTCCGGTATCTATGGTATAAAGAAAATACGCACTAACGTAAATACCGTGTGTGCACAAAAAGTGTTCCAAATATTTTTCAAATAAATCTGATAAAAAACTAGACAGAAAAATAGAGGTGACAGAAAAAGAATCAATCAAAAATCATTTTCTGTTTAAAAGTTATTAAAGTTTTAGTCCAGGGACTTGTCTGTAATGAAACAGAAAGTTTCCAGGGGGTAGAACAGAAAAAGACAGAAAAACGTTTCAGATTGAAAGCGTATTTTACCGAAGGCGCTTTCCAAGAAAACGGTTCGGATATAAAAGAGAGGCTGACGAGGGGGTCCCACTCGTCAGGTTTAAAAGTTTGAGAGAGAAAAATAGAGCGTGCCGGCGCCCGAAGCTTGCGGTGGTCGCCGGCGACGATCCACGACGAGTTAGGAGGAGCGGAGGGTACCTACGGATTCAAGGTGCTCTCCCGCGTTCATGGGTGGTGGAGTTGGTCGTCGGCGAGCCGCACGTCGACGGCGGCCTTCACTCCGGCGGACGGTGGCTCGGGCGTCGGTGGATCTCGCCGGGGAGGGCTACAAGTTTCAAATTGGGGCGAGGGTTAGTGGAGTGGGTGCACTAGGATGCCACTGGTACAACGTGAGAGGCGGGGGTGCACGCACTCAAGCTAATCTTGCCAGAGCCCGAAGCGGATCGGGGCGGCCGGAGTCGGAGGAGAAGGCCTCCTCGGGGTCCTCTAGTGGTCGGGCGTAGTCCTGGAGAGATGGAAGGAGTGGTGCTGGTCGAAGGCGAGCTTGGGGTGGCTATTTATAGCCGACCTGAGGCGGTTGCCGAGAACGGGATAGCTCCGGCGGCGATTACGACGAGGCAGTGGCCGGACGGGGGTTTTAGGTGGCTGGGCAACAACGTGATGATCCACTGGTTCCATTCAAACGCTAACCTCAGTTGGATTAGACCTGCTCTGCGGTTTCGACGGAACGGCGCTTCGCGTGCCCGGTGGCGGCAGAGAGCACACTCTGTGCTTGCCAGGCCACAGCGACGGTGCTGCGGTGCACACAGGGGAGGGGGTGGCCACGCGGAGGCCCCGGGTGGTTTGGGCGGCGCTGGACAGCGCCGAAAGGCGGTGCTGGTCCCTGCTGGCCGCCACGGGTGGCTCTGCCACCGCAGAAGCTGCCGGCGTCGGCGGGACACGTCACCACCGACGATGGTGCCCGTGCAAAGGACCATGCAGCGCTCTGGATAAGAAGAAGGAGCAGTGTGCATGGCACCAGAGTGGGCACTAGTGAGATCGACGCCGTGTCTCTGAAGAAAACGACACTGACGGACGAAACAGAAACACTGAACTCTGAACATGTACAGCAACAGTGCAGGCCAGGTGCTCGATGAAATGATTTTGGCATGTGGAGAAATTTTATGGGGCTGATCTTTGGTGAGGTGACCACTCAATGCACATGGAGGCTGCATGATTTATCCCAGAATTTTTGGAGAAGAGAAATATTGAATTTCACCAAAAATGATAAATCTGGTCCAAACTTGCAGTTAGCAAAACTTGAAAATTTTGAACTGTGGAAGAGTGGATCTTGATGGATCTAGGTTGGGGGTGCTAAGGACTAGTCAGAGGAGTTGGTTTGGGATCAAAACTCAAAAGGGATTTGGTACTTCCTTTGTAAACCACCTAGGTCCAAAATAAAAGACAGAAATGGTTTTGGGGATAAAATAGATGGAATAAAAATCAAGAATGGGGTTGAACTTGCTAGGATTGGATATTTGACTTGACCCAAAGTGGAGGGAGGTGTTTTGGAGGAAAATTTTAACATGAGGCATGGTGAAAGAGGATGGTTGGAATAAAAAGGAATAAATCCAAAAACCCTAAGGATTTCTTTTTTTTAATTTGAAAAACTTTCAAAATAAATTGTGATGAGTCACACCAATGAAAAGCCTTCAAAGCCTAACATCGAGGTTGAGGATGACCCAAAATAAAAAATTTGACATAAGAAAAAATATTTGAGAAGGAGTCTTTTTTTTTAAGATTTTGAATAGCCTCCTTCAAATCAAACAAAGAATTTGCTGAAAACCAAATAATTTTTTTTGGAGTGTCACATTACTCCCTCCGTCCCATAATATAAGAACGTTTTTGGTGCCCACATAAAGAGTGGGTGGAGGGGTAACGTTTTTTCGCGAGGTGAAAATTCTGCTAAGTCCCAAAAATTCATACATTTTGGTGCCCACTTCATCATGCCATAACTCTGCATTCGCTGCTCCGTTTCGCTCCATTGCACCATGTTCATTTGAGCTCATCTTGATGCCTGAATCATTGTTGCAAGAGTGCTATATAATGTTGTCTGCTATCTGTTAACAGAACATGCTCATTTGTCATTTTTGCCATGTTTGATGTGTGCATCCTATGAGGTTGATGTCTACATGTGTTTTGGTCTATGTCATGCCATCTTTACAGGGGTGCCATCCATGTATTTTTGTGAGTTGTGTAGTGAGTGCATCAAGCTTGTTAAGTAGGGTACTTGCTGTTGCTGTTTTGCTAGGCTGAATTTGTTATTTCGTGATGCTATGAAAACCTGCTGCTACAAGTCATTCTATGCATAATCTGGAGATGTTCACTAAGGATGTTTTGTTCTACATGTCATGTTCTATCCATCCATGCCCCTAGTTGCATTTATGGCTTGCTGTAGATTGTTGTAATCTTGCTCCAAAGTTGCTAAATAATGTTGCTGTCAGCCTGTTAACATTAAGTTCAATGTTGCCATGATTGTTGTTAGTGATCCATGCACCCTATGAACTTGCTCTTGCCATGCTTAGCTTCATAAACATGTCTTCTTACAGTTAGTCACCTTTACATGCCATGTATTGCTCTGTGGTGAGTGGTACAAGCTCACCAACATGCCTACTTATTGTTGTTCCTGCCATGTATGGATCTGTCATATAACTTGCCATGTTTACATGGGTGCCATCATATCTTCTGATCCTTTTTGGCTTATGGTCAGTAAAGGACTTTTGTTCTATGCATTTAGTAGTATCATGCCATGCCTTTTTTTGCCATGATAAGTTCCTGTAACATGTTATTTGATAGCTCTAAACATTGCAACCTGATATTATTTCTGCAAAGTCTGAAACTGTTATTATTTGCAATCTTGCCATGTGTTTTGGAGCATGTTCTATTGATCTATGGAGATAGCTCAGTGTTCATGTTTTGTTATGATTTACCTGTACATCATGCCCATGCCTTTTTTCTTGTTGAGGTCCTGTAGCATGTTGTTTTGATGCTTGCAATATGCCTAGTTGCTGTTTTGGACAGTTTGTTGCTATAACTTGTATAGAGTGTATGTGTGGAACCATTGCTCCGTTTTGAGTGTGCTCTATATGAAACTTGCTTGATTTTGCATGTAGTTTCATATTATCATATTGAATACATGTTTTGAGAGTGTTTGCTTGATGTTTGTATGTATTTTACATCAATGCCATGTTTAACTTGTTTTGCTCATACCTTCTAGGTCGTAGCTCCGAATTAAATGAACTTTATATGTAACTTGACTAGAATCTCGTGTAGATCATCTTGGTGCATCTTAACTTGCTGTTTAACAACTTGAACATAGGGTTTATTCAGATCTGGACCAATTTCGAAATTTGCATATGAGGACTTACCGGAATTGTTATATGTTGTTCCCGGCCTCATTTAAACTTGCTTTGATGTGTTACTCTTATATGCATCATCTCTTGCCATGAGTAGCTTCATGTAGTCTTGTCTTGCATCATACTTGTTTGTGCATCATGTCATGTTCATGTGTGGTGTGTTTACTATGTTGTGTGCTTCTTCTCGATAGTTCCCGTTTCATTGCGATCGTGAGGATTCGTTCGTCTACGCTTGGTTCGTCTTCGTGGCTCCATCTTCTTCATGGACTCGTTCTTCTTCCTAGCGGGATTTCAGGCAAGATGACCGCTACCCTGGATCTCACTACTATCATTGCTATGCTAGTTGCTTCGTTCTATCGCTATGCTATGCTACCTATCATTTACTCTTCAAGCCTCCCAGATTGCCATGAACCTTTAACCTTTGACACCCTTCCTAGCAAAACGTTGCTTGGCTATGTTATCGCTTTGCTCAGCCCCTCTTATAGTGTCGTTAGTTGCAGGTGAAGTTGAAGATTGCTCCATGGTGGACAGGATTATGTTGGGATATTACAATATCTCTTATATTATTAATGCATCTATATACTTGGTAAAGGGTGGAAGGCTTGGCCTTATGCCTGGTGTTTTGTTCCACTCTTGCCGCCCTAGTTTCCGCCATACCGGTGTTATGTTCCCGGATTTTGCGTTCCTTACGCGGTTGGGTGATTTATGGGACCCCCTTGACAGTTCGCTTTGAATAAAACTCCTCCAGCAAGGCCCAACCTTGGTTTTACCATTTGCCTCACCACCACCTACTTTTCCCTTGGGAGTAATTAACCCGAGGGTCATCTTTATTATAGCCCCCCCCCCCGGGGCCAATGCTTGTCTAAGTGTTGGTCCGAACCGAGTAGACTGCAGGGCCCCCTCGGGGAAACTCGAGGTCTGGTTTTACTCGTAGGATGTCTCATCCGGTGTTGCCCTGAGAACGAGATATGTGCAGCTCCTATCGGGATTGTCGGTGCATCGGGCGGCTTTGCTGGTCTTGTTTTACCATTGTCGAAATGTCTTGTAAACCGGGATTCCGAGTCTGATCGGGTCTTCCTGGGAGAAGGTATATCCTTCGTTGATCGCGAGAGCTTATCATGGGCTAAGTTGGGACACCCCGGCAGGGTTTAAACTTTTGAAAGCCATGCCCACGGTTATGGGCAGATGGGAATTTGTTAATGTCCGGTTGTAGATAACTTGACACCAGATCCGAATTAAAACGCATCAACCGTGTGTGTAGCCGTGATGGTCTCTTTTCGGCGGAGTCTGGGAAGTGAACACGGTTTTGGGTTATGTTTGACGTAAGTAGGAGTTCAGGATCACTTCTTGATCATTGCTAGCTTCACGACCGTTCCGCTTGCTCTCTTCTCGCTCTTATTTGCGTATGTTAGCCACCATATATGCTTAGTCGCTGCTGCAACCTCACCACTTAACCCCCTTCCTTTCCCTTTAAGCTTTGCTAGTCTTGATACCCATGGTAATGGGATTGCTGAGTCCTCGTGGCTCACAGATTACTACAACAATAGTTTCAGGTACAGGTTTCGTGATGGTCCTGACGCGAGAGCGATGTTACTTGTTTGGAGTGCTTCTTCTGCTTCTTCTCGATCAGGGGATAGGTTCCAGGTCGGCAGCCTGGGCTAGCAGGGTGGATGTCGGTTGAGTTTCTGTTTGTGTATTTCATCCGTAGTCGGATGTTGATCTTATGTATGATGATGTTGTATTCGTGTGGCATTGTATGCCTCTTGTATGTATCCCCATCTATTATGTAATGTTGATGTAATGATATCCACCTTGCAAAAGCGTTTCAATATGCGGTTCTATCCTTGGTGGGACCTTCGAGTCTCTTTAGGATAGTATCGCATATTGGGTGTGACACTTTAGCCATGAAGCATCTTCCAAGTCCTTCATTTGGTGAATCAAATATGTCGTAGGAGTTGGTTGACACAAGTGCTAGACCGGCAACACCTTCATCTTGAGTATGTTCTGAGTCAGAGTGGTAGCTTCTCTCGGAGTGATGTTCAGAGTCGGAGCCGGATACCCATTCACCAACATGAGCTTGATGTCTTCGTTTTGTGTAGCTCTTTGATGATTTGTCCTTCCTTTACGAATCCTTGCTTCTCCGGGATGTTCTTTGTTCATAACGATCATCTCTACTCCTTCTCTCTCTTGGTGGTGATTCTTCTCTTCTACTTCTTCTCTTTGGAGATTCTTCTCTTCTTTTGTAGGGAGCTATGCACTCATTGGAATAGTGTCCGGGTCTTCCACAATTGTAGTAATTACGGTCACGACTAGAATATTTTTTGTCATTGTAGGACCTTGACTTGGAAGTTCTTTCCTTGCTTTTACTCTTGTAGAACTTGTTGAAGTTCTTCACCATTAGGCTCAATTCTTCATTGAAGGTTTGTTTCTCACTTGATGATGTGGGAGCTTCACATGAGGCTTTGTAAGCACCACTAGACTTGTTGTGAAGCTCTTCCTTATCCTTGAGTGACACCTCATGAGCAACAATTCTACCAATGACTTCTGTTGGCTTGAGATTTTTTGTAATTGGGAATCATCTGGATCAATGTGCACACGGTATCATATTTTCCATCCAAGGCTCTTAGGATCTTCTTCATGATGAATTTGTCGGTCATCTCTTCACTTCCTAAGCCGTCAATCTCATTTGTGATGAGAGCAATCCTAGAGTACATTTCAGCGACGCCTTCACCATCCTTCATCTTGAACTTGTCAAGTTGACTTTGAAGCACATCCAATTTGGATTCCTTGACGGAGTCGGTACCTTCGTGCATGCCAATCAAAGTGTCCCAAATTTCCTTTGCATTCTCAAGACGGCTGATTTTGTTGAATTCTTCGGGGCACAATCCGTTGAAGAGGATATCACAAGCTTGAGCGTTGTATTGCAGCAGCATCAACTCTTTCACGCTAGCTTCATGGTTTGGTTTTCTCCCATCAAAGAATTCACCTTGCAAGCCAATACACACAATAGCCCATACGACAGGGTTATGTCCAAGAATATGCATTTTCATCTTATGCTTCCAACTAGCAAAATTAGTACCATCAAAGTAAGGACCTCTACGGTGATAATTTCCCTCGCTAGACGCCATACTCTTCTAGGTTGTGAAACCAAGGCTATGACTACCAAAAGCTATGGAAATCAAAGCAAATAGAGACCAAAGCTCTGATACCACTTGTAGGATTGAAAGTATGTCTAGAGGGGGATGATTAGACTACTTGACTAAATAAAAAACTTGCCTTTTCCCAATTTTAGTTCTTGGCGAATTTTAGCAACTTAGCACAAGTCAAGCAATCAACCTACACATGCAATTCTAAGAGTATAGCAGCGGAATGTAACACAATTGCATATGAAGGTAAAGGGTAGGAGTTTGAGGAGGCAAACGCAATTGGAGACTCGGAGATTTTTCAGCCGTGGTTCTGATAGGTGATGCTATCGTACATCCACGTTGATGGAGACTTCAACCCACGAAGGGTAACGGCTGCGCAAGTCCACGGAGGGCTCCACCCAAGAAGGGTCCACGAAGAAGCAACCTTGTCTATCCCACCATGGCCGTCACCCACGAAGGACTTGCCTCACTAGGGGTAGATCTTCACGAAGTAGGCGATCTCCTTGCCCGTACAAACTCCTTGGTTCAACTCCACAATCTTGTCGGAGGCTCCCAAGTGACACCTAGCCAATCTAGGAGACACCATTCTCCAAGAAGTAACAAATGGTGTGTTGATGATGAACTCCTTGCTCTTGTGCTTCAAATGATAGTCTTCCCAACACTCAACTCTCTCTCACAGGATTTGGATTTGGTGGAAAGAAGATTTGAGTGGAAAGCAACTTGGGGAAGGCTAGAGATCAAGATCCATATGGTAGGAATGAAATATCTTGGCCTCAACACAAGTGTAGGTGGTTCTCTCTCAGAAAATGTAAGTTGGAAGTGTAGGCATGTTCTGATGGCTTTCTCCACGAATAAAGAGTGGGTGGAGAGGTATATATAGCCTCCACACAAAATCTAACCGTTACACACAACTTACCAATCTCGGTGGGACCGAATTGAGAAAACTTGGTCGGACCGATTTAGCGAATAATGTGACCGTTAGGATTTTCGGTGGGACCGCCATGCAACTCAGTAGAAACGATATGGTTAGGGTTAGGACATAACGTAATCTCGGTGAGACCAATTACACAAACTCGGTGAGACCGATTTTGGTAATAAGCTAACGAGAGAGTTGGTCAGGCAAACTCGGTGGGACCGATTCGCTCACCTCGGTGGGACCGAAACATTACGAAAGGGAAACAGAGAGTTTACATTGCAATCTCGGTGGGAATGATCGCTCATCTCGGTGAGATCGAAACGTTACAAAGGGAAACAGAGAGATTACAATCCCATCTCGGTGAGACCGAGATCCCTATCGGTGAGACCGATTTGACTAGGGTTTGTGGCAGTGGCTACGACATCTAAACTCGATTGCGCCAGATAGAAAGAATCGGTGGGGCCGAGTTTGACTTTTGGTTTAGGTCATAGGTGGATGTGAGAAAGTAGTTGAGGGTTTTGGAGCATATCACTAAGCATTTTGAGCAAGAACCTCATTAAGCAACACCTCATTCCTCCTTGATAGTATTGGCTTTTCCTATAGACTCAATGTGATCTTGGATCACTAAAATAGAAAATGTAGAGCCTTGTGCTTTGAGCTTGAGCCAATCCTTTTGTCCTTAGCATTTTGAGGGGTCCACTTTTCTCATCCATGCCATGCCAATCATTGAGCTTTCCTGAAATATTTATTTTGAAATAGCATTAGCTCAATGAGCTATATGTTGTTAGGAATTACCAAAACCACCCAGGGATAGTTGCACTTTCACCTTGCCATCTATTTGACCCGCCCGCCGGGTCTCCAATGAATCGTAAACCGCCAGGTTTGAGCAGGTCACCAGTGAGTCACCAAGCTCCAGCCGGGTCATACATTTGGCGGGTTACACCGCGGGGTATATCCTCGACAGGTTCCATGCATGGGTTTGGCCCTCGTCGGAGGTGCCCCATGTAACTAGCCTAATTCGTCTCTACGTGGGCAGTATGGACTCGGTGTCATCGCTGTTGATATCTGACTTCGTTAGGCACAGCACGACAACATGTCTTTCACGGGCACAGGCCCAATTGCGTTATGAGATCGACGTGTGTACTTTGCAGGTGTGTGCAGCTATGCGTTGATGGATCAGCATGTGGTGGCATTGTAGTGCGATTTTTGTTAGGTGGTGCTCATTGAGTGTTGGGTTCTAGGGAGGAAACTCTATGTCCGACCTTCCATGGTAGAACCTAGGAATGCTGGTCTTCACCCGACATTCTCTTGTCGAGTTTTCTCAGACTTCTCTTCGGGGTGAAACCCATGATCTGATCTCATCTCAATGCTTGTATCCTGCGACGGCGCCGCTCGTGGGTCGTTCTCTTCCTTAATGTGTCACTTGTTTGAAATGGAGCACCACTCCTGTTACTCTAGAGTTGCAACCATTCTGGTTGATGTTGTGAGATAGAGGGCACATGTTTCCCCTCTTCTCCTTTCTCTGATTTTTCCCATTTCATTCTCTTCTTTCCCCTCTACCATGATCACTTGATCGATGCCATATTTTCCCATGTGCTATCTGCTAAATCAAATGAAGCCAGCAAATTGCTAGATCCTTCAGAAAAAAACAATAATCGCTTTCTTTTCCTTTTTGTAATACTTTGAATGTGTGCATTCTCGATGTCTTGACTAGCTTTTTATATTGTGTTGGTGTACATACTGAATGCATGTACGATATCTTCTTGATATTAATATATATTCTCTTTATCAGAAAAAAAATATGTCTAGTCCTTTCATGAGCCTGGTATAGTATCCTTGGAAACATATGTGCGTACCCCTGTCTCCCTTGGACCCCCATATGGCGTCTTTAGAAGTTGAAATGTCTAGCCGGCACTTGCTGTCAAAAAAAAGGAAACAATCTAGCCGGCACCTAATGCCGGCTGCAACTAATTGGCCATCCACCTCGTCAAGAGTGCATCGAAATATATTTTACAAGATTACATGTGGATGATGAATGATTGCCGATGACTCGGTCCATGTAAACTGACCGCCTGTGCCAAGCTGTACTCCCTGACTCGGTCCATGTTCTTCTCTATGTATAGTTGGTACGAAGAAGCTAGCGAAGGATAAAAGCAAAGCATGCAGAACTATAAAACCACTCACCGTTTTTCTTCCAAAGTCTAGCTACCTACAGTTCAACCTAAGTGTACAGGAGAAGGAAAAGCTTATTATCGGATATGGGTAGCTGCTTGCCATGGGGATCATTGTCTTTGATACTACTTGTGTTGTTGCAGCCCATGCTTCACTCGTCCTCTGCCTGCTTCGTGGAGGAGAGGGCTGCTCTACTTGACATCCGATCTTCCCTGCCGCGAGCGCATTCCCTGAGTGCGCTTGATTCGTGGGGGGAGGATGGTGATGACTGCTGCTCTTGGGAGCGCGTGAAATGCAACAATACAACACAGCGAGTGTCTCGTCTCAACCTTTCTTCCATATTTGGAACTTATTCACACGATCATTGGTATTTAAACTCGACGGTGTTTTCTGCCTTACTCGCTTGAATACCTAGATCTATTGCCTTAAACGTCAACCGACGGTGTCTCGTCTCGTCTCAACCGACGGTGTTTTCTGCCTTAATTAAAGTAGAGTACTAAGGTAGACGTCAAAATTGCATATTCATAAACTCGTCTCGCCTACACACATTGCAGCTGTTGAGAATCTCAGAAACTTGCGGCAACTGAACATGACTTGGAATAGCTTTGACGGAAGCCTCCCGACATCCCTATTTGCACTTCCTCACCTAAAGATCCTAGATCTCTCAGGAAATAACTTCAGTGGGCAAATTCCAATAAATTCATCCTCGGGACCAATTTCAATTGAAGTCTTAGACCTCCGTTTTAATGGCCTCAATGGAACTCTCCCAGGTAAAAATATCTATCTTATCTCACTACTTTAATTTGTGCCACCTGTACTAACTGTACTACTTACATGCATCACAGCCTTTAAAAACATCAGGAACTTGTATTTGGGTAGCAACCTATTCAGTGGATCTCTCCCTGTATCAATATTTTCACTTCCTCATCTGAAGTTCCTAGATCTCTCATATAATAATTTCGAGGGAGATTTCCCTATTCATTTATCTTCGGAACCAGTTCCACTTGAAGTCTTACATCTCGACCATAATAACCTGAGTGGAGCTCTTCCAAATGTACAAGGTGCTCCTACACTCCTTTTATAATGAGCATTTCCTGCTTATATCAGTAAAGATGGTGTCACAGTTGTTTTCTGTGAGTAATTATTAATACATTATTTGGTACTTCCGCAGCATTTGAAATCCTCAAGAACCTACGAGAGTTGTATTTGAGTTCCAACCAATTCAGTGGAAACATTCCAACATTCTTGTTTTCGCTTCCACATATTGAACAGTTAAATCTCTCAACGAATTATTTTGAAGGACCATTTCCAATAAATCCATCTTTGAACCTTTCATTGTCGCTTAAGAGTCTTCGGTTCTCCCAAAATAATTTGAGTGGTAAACTTTCTTTCAGTTGGCTTCGAAACCTCACAAAGCTAGAAGTGATAGACCTTTCAGGCAATGGTAACCTAGTTATTGACATCAATATTCCTGGATGGACACCTTCATTCCAATTGAAACAGTTAGTGCTCCCTGGTTGTGGCCTTAACAAGAACACTATTGCAGAACCACATTTTTTACTCACACAGCATCATTTAGAGGTGCTTGATTTGTCCAGCAATAACTTGTCAGGCAGCATGCCCAATTGGTTGTTTACAGAGGAAACAAAACTACAACAACTATATCTTGGGAATAACTCGTTAACTGGATCGCTAGACCCAGTATGGCATGCCCAATCTTCACTCCTTGTTATCGACATACACATGAATCATATCGCAGGACAGCTGCCGGCCAACCTCGGCTCAATGTTTCCAAATTTGTTTAATCTAGATTTTTCTAGTAACGACTTGTTTGGGCACATACCAACGTCAATGTGTGAGATCAGCTCCATGGGATATTTAGACCTATCAAACAACAAACTTTCTGGGGAGGTTCCAGCTTGTGTTTTTACTAATTATCCCCAGCTATTCACCTTGAAGGTCTCAAACAACAGGCTTGGTGGTCCGATTTTTGGTGGGATGAATAATCTGTCCAATATACAGAAATTGTGCTTGGATGGTAACAAATTTACAGGGACATTGCCTCGTGACCTGGTAGGATATTCTCTAAATGTCATTGATTTGCATGATAATGAGCTGTCTGGTGAACTAGATACATCATTTTGGAAAATGTCTTCTTTGTTGGCCCTGAATCTTGCTGACAACCGTATAACAGGCAAATTTGATCAACACATCTGTGACTTCACAGGAATTCGCCTTTTAGATCTGTCGCGCAACAACCTTACAGGGTCTGTACCAAACAGTTGCTTCATAGTGCTGAATTTTCTTAACCTTACTGGTAACTCATTATCTGGCGATATCTCTTTTCCCCTTTTCAACACATCAAGTCTAATTGCTTTGGATATCAGACACAATCAGTTCATGGGCAACCTCAATTGGGTAGGTTACCTTGAAAACATTAGGCTACTTTCACTGGGTGGAAATAAGTTTGAAGAGCAGATCACTCCAAACCTGTGCAGACTCATGTACCTGAGGATAATTGATTTGTCCCATAACAAGCTTTCAGGTTCTCTTCCAGCTTGTATCGGTAATATCTCTTTTAAAGGTGACACGGATGATCTAATTTTGCAGCCAGTCCTTCAAGTTATTACATCCGACCTCCACGGTGCTTTCTATGACTTATTAGTAGACTTCTCCTTCGCTACCAAAGGGAATCTATACACATACGGTCGAAGTTTCTTTGTTTCAATGTCAGGCATCGACCTATCTGCAAACATGTTGGATGGCGAAATTCCCTGGGAGCTAGGAAATCTGAGCCATATCAAATCTCTTAACCTGTCCAACAATTTATTTGTTGGTCCAATCCCAACGACCTTTGGCGGCATGGAGGAAATAGAAAGCTTAGACCTCTCCCACAACAAGCTGAGTGGACCAATACCTTGGCAGTTGACCCAGTTATCATCATTGGGGGCGTTCTCTGTGGCACACAACAACTTGTCAGGATGCGTACCAAACTCTGGTCAGCTTGGCTCATTCAGCATGGACAGCTACCTAGCCAACACCAACCTTCACAACATTACTCAGGGGAATACCTGTGCTGCTCCTGGTCTAGATCCTGCTGCGGGGAAAGATGTTGAAGAGACGCCCAGTGACCCAGTTCTATTTGAGGTCACAGCTGCTGGCTTTGTGTTGGCATTTTGGGCCACTATTGGATTCTCGTTTTGCCATCCTTACGGAAGATCGGTAATGCTCAAGCTGTAGTGCTTGAGCAAAATTGCAAGTTATGTAACATGAACCGTACTATAGTGTCATGTAGCGCTTGAGCATTACATATACTCCCTCCGTCCGAAATATTTGTCATCAAAATGGACAAAAAGGGATGTATCTAGAACTAAAATACATCTAGATACATCCCTTTTATTCATTTTGATGACAAGTATTTCTGGACGGGGGGAGTACTTCAAATGTATATAAGACCCACTGAGCTTCCTTAAATTTCTTTCTGTCTCTGTAATGTGAACTAATACTCTACTACTCCCTCCGTCCGGAAATACTTGTCATCAAAATGGACAAAAATGGATGTATGTAGAACTAAAATACATCTAGATACATCCCCTTTTATTCATTTTGATGACAAGTATTTCCGGACGGAAGGAATACATCGTAACAGATTGTACTACTCCCTCCATTCACTTTTATAAAACGTTTTAGACATTTAAGAGAACACCCAAAACAGTTCAATTTCAGCTGTCTAAAACGTCTTACAAAAGTGAACAGAGGGAGTATTTCTTATTGAGAACGCATCAGACCCTTACCTATGGAACAAATAATGGAGGTTCATCAGTTCATGCAGTCATGCCAGCAAAGTGGCTACTAATCCCTTCCCTTGCTTGTTCTTGACGACCTTTTACCCTTTACAGAATCTAATTCTACGGCTAGTGGCACCAGCATACCTCCTGTGCGATCATCAGCTACTCCACTATTTTTTAAACTTTTTTGCTAAAAGTATTTTATCAGTCTAATAGTCCGCAAAAAGGAATTTATCTAAAACATAGACATTTAGATAGTTATAAAACTAAACCATACTGGACAAAATGTCATTTATAGGATGTGCTTGAGCAATTACACATCCTTACATAAGATCTGTAATGGTCAAGCTGTAGTGCTTGAACAATTAAGTTATGTAATGCAAAACAGTATTACAGTTATGTAGTGTGCTTTCCTGAAATTACTTTCTGGGTATGTAACAGAATTATATTTTGTATCAGATTCTACTTTTTCTTGCTGAGTGTATCAGATGGACTTGATTAGTATAGTGAGAAACTACAATGAAAGACCGACCTTGCGCTTATCACACAAAGTCAGAAGTTAACATGCAGAATCTTAGCATATACAACAAATGGCGAAGATTCATGCATTCATACTAGCAAAGTCGCCATTAATTCCTTCTCTTGCTTGTTCTTGACGACCTTTTACCCTTTCCAGAATCTGATTCCATGGCCAGTGGCACCAGCATGCCTCCTTTGAGATCATCAGCATGTGAACTCTTCGCAATAGACTTTTGTAGCTTAATGGAATATTTGAAGTCTTTTATCTACATGGATTATATAGGACATGTTAACAAAGGCCCCTTGTACTGAAAGCCACGCTCCCAAAGATTATAGCTTTTAAAGAAACAGTAATGAAAAATATAAGCACCTGCTCTTCCAGGTCAAGAATCATATCATCCTTCAGCTTCAACTGTGCTCTCTCCCTATGGATGCAGAATAATCAAAAGGATACAGGAAACTTGTGGCATTTTAGAATGGAATAGATATGAAAGGAAAATATTCAAACAACCTCTAAATAGGACTGAACATGACACAACTCTAAAGTATATAGTTCAGCAAATCATTTCAAGTGTCTATGTTCATAATGTGCCCCCAAAAATGCATTATTTGACTTCTTTCACATGACACATCTCGAATGTTGCACGGCTACAACCATTTTCAGGTGGAAAGATCAAAACATACCTTTCCTCTATTCCTTTTACTGTCTGGCGCCATATATCCTGGCTCTTCGTGAGTTTTTCATTCATCTACAGGAGAAGGCATAGGACA
This sequence comes from Triticum aestivum, assembly GCF_018294505.1. Taxonomy (NCBI): domain Eukaryota; kingdom Viridiplantae; phylum Streptophyta; class Magnoliopsida; order Poales; family Poaceae; genus Triticum; species Triticum aestivum. The sequence continues at coordinate 749,335,785 of NC_057798.1, read as the reverse complement.
TCAGTTACATCAATAGGCACACTGGTTGTACATTATAACGGAAAAGGCAGTGTGATTTAAACAAGCTCACTTCAGCTACTTTCTTTTTCTCCAACATTGTATTTTCAAGCTTAAGTTGCAGCTCTTGAAGCTTATCATTTATAGTTTTATCCACGGCAATAGAAATGTGGTGTTCCCTTTCTTTCTTAGCGTCTGACAAAAGAGCTTCGTAATACTGTCAATATGAACAAACACAGGCATATAAATGGATCAGAATAGTACATAACTATAACAAAATTTATCTCCAAGAAAAACTATATGAGAAGCTCTAGAACAATACAATGGCTAGTGGCCATACAAAAAAACTAGTGCTACAAAGGAAAGAGCACTGCACCTCTCGCTGAGTTTCAAGTTGGCTTGCTAAAAGACGATTGTATTCATCCACAATCTGTTAAGGGCAGGGCACATGATTTGAGGAGCAAGAATACCAAGAAGGTGTTACAGAGAATCAAAACAAAGAAACTTAAATCTCTTACTGTGTCCGCTTTACTGCTAAACATAACTCCACCCATATCTGAGTCATCGTGCATGCAGTTTACACAGTTGTCCCCGGGATATTCACACTTTGAACTGAACTTAGCATGCTTTACATCGCTTTTTGAGTGATTGAGCCGATGGACATAACTGTCACCAACATAATCCCAAACACGCTGAGTTTCCAAATCGAGAGAATAGCAGTGCTGAGTGCCTTTCCAGTGCCTGATTGAATGCCCTTCTTTATACCTATCAATGGCAAATTAATAAAGTGAAGGTTGATTTGGGCATGTTGACAAAAGTAGAATTAGTCATATATTTAACCTCTGACATAGTTTTTCTTTAAATAATCATGTTAAACGCTTCAAAATAGCACATAGCAGAGCGACTATGGGTTCTGAACATCTGATAAAAAAGTTCTGCTACACTTTCAGTCAGCCGGCGTTAGCATACCTTCCGCATCCAACAAAACCACATATCACACAGATCCAGAGGTTTTCAGAGGTCTGGCAAACAGAACATGTAGGATTTGTAGGAGCTTCAGACAGCTTCTGACAGAACTGACAAACCTGAAATGGAAACAACAATAAATAAAGGCAAACTACGATGGAACCCAATACACAGACAATTTAACGCTACACATACATGTGGTTATAGTGTTGGAAACTTGGAATGAATGTTTGTGTCTATAAAGCAGCATTTACTCGTTTGCAATTTTATGATCTAGTCAACTGAAGTGAAAGTCAATATGTATCTTGGATAATTAGATTCAAACAGCTGGCAACAACATTCAATACTTTATACCAGGTAAAAATATATTCATATGAGCACTAGACACAAGGTTTAATATTTAAGTCAATATGTATCTTAGATAGTTAGATTCAAACTGTTGGTGTGAACATTCAATACTCTATACCGAGTGAAATTTATTCATATGAGCAACAGACACAACGTTTAATATTTGACACTGCAAATACCCCTGAACCTGAGTAGGTTCCGAGTGTCCAAGAGTACAAATAAAGCCCAACGTGTGATATCAGTCACCAGATGACTGCACATTCGACATTGCTGTGGAATTCTTGTTACTTCACTAAATAGTCCTACTGAAGAATATTAAAAGTAAGTGAACACATGAGAAGATTTATATAAAACAAGTAATGGCAACCCAGTGTACTCTAAAGACAAAACAAGAAAAGATGACTTCCATCTGAAACAAAGTGATTCCCAGTTTCCCCATTAGCACGCAATGAAACAGTGATTAAGAAGATCCTTCCTTACCGGACAAGATGAACTGACCCACATTGAAACACATGAACACTGGAAAGAATGGTCACAATTAGTAGCCCCAATTCCGCTGATGTCTTGATCCAACCTTTCTGTATCACACACAAAAGATAGTCAAGGAACAGACTGGTCATGTAATACCTTATACTAGACACATAACTAAAGTGACGAGCAAAAAATTCTAAAAATTGAAGATGAGGAAATGGAATATTGGTAGATCTAATTAAATGATTTCCAAAATGTAGCGAGAAAACAAGTGGGTGTATCTGTGGATGGTTACAGTTAAACAACAGAAATGATGCATAAGCCATAATATTTTACCCCACAGACACAGTTCTGCAATTCGATAGAAACTACATGGTAGCTTAAAAGATTGCCTCCAGAAGCTGTCTGTAAGAGAGACAGCATCAAAATTGATTTGCCTAATATTGTGGGCTGCCCTTAAAATAAGGTAATCTGGATTTTGTGAGTGTCAAAACTCCACAGAGATGTAAATTTGATGTTTGTAGATGGTGTTTCTGGGAAATAAAAGTACCTAATATTTTTATTAGATTATTACAACTGGGATTTTCTCCAGCAATGCAACCATAATCAGAAGTACACTTTGCACGAAGTTCATATCCAATGTTAACACAATACTAGCTTGTGTGTATGCCTAAAAGGAGCTAACCTATGCAAACAGGACAAGTCGGAAGCTCGGTAGATCCAACCGGTGGGATGACGGCCAACTCAGTGGATGATGTGTATTGCACAGCAACTATAAACAGAACATGGCACACCTCTACCTGCACCATGGAACAGCAAGCACATTTTCAAAATTTAGCAGCAGTAATGTACAAGATCAATAAACCAACTACACAAGACCAATAAACCAACCAAGACCAAGTTGACAATCTCACAACCTCTGAGGACGAGAACCTCCAGCCATTGAGGTCCAGGTAAAATCCATCGGCACTCTTCTGATCCTCAAACTCCACAAGCACGCTGTACCGGTCCTCTACCCCATCATCGCTACAATCATAACAGCGCATCCAAAGTGTGATGTGTGCATAATCAAATGCAATCAACTATAAATGCGTCTGGAAATTCACCTAATGACACGGATCTCAGAGGCGTGCTCGACGTAGGGGCCGCAGAAGCGGACGAAGTCGTCTGGCGTGAGGCGGGCTGGGACGGCGAGCACCAGGAGCCGCGTGCCGCGCCATGACTGCCGAGTGAGGGGAAACAAGGCGTGAGCACGAGCGAAAACGAACAAATCAGTAAGAAATCAAGGCGGGGTCGTTACCGGGAGCAGAGAGTCGCAGGGGAGCGGCGGGGCGGCGGGGCCGGAGGAGGAGGAAGAGGGGGTGGCGGCGACGGCGGAGGCGTAGGAGGAAGAGGAGCGGTAGAGGTGGAGGATGCCGCGGGTGTGGTGGGTCCTAGGGTTCCGTGCGGACGCGGCGGAGGTCACGCCGGGCAGCTCGAGAAGAGTTGTGGCGGATGTGGTGGAGGGGAGAGGGTTGCTGGAGCGCGGGGAGATGGGATTGGATGCGGCTGTGCCACCGGCGGCGGAGCTGCTGGTGCCGACATCGTCGGCGGCGGCGATGGTGAGGGCGGCGAGGGCGTCGAGCGACTCGACGGACTGGATTCGAAGGCTGAACATGTTTTGGTTTGCTGGGAGTTTCTGTCGTGTCTGGGGCATTTTCATCTGAAAATAATAATCCGATCTGGTTTTCTTAATCCTATTTGTTATTTATAAGCTGTTAGACGAAATGTTATTCCTAAATTAACCAAGTTGCACGCCGTGATGCCTAAAATCTTCAACAAATTTGGGCATAATTTTATGCGAAGCGCGTCCATTGAGGCATATCATGGAAATAGGACTCCAAGTCTCCAACGTTGAGACGCTTCTAGGTAGGCTCGGGGATAGAGAAGAGGTAGTAGGGAAAGACGGACACCAAGAGCTGATCAATCAATTAGATTGATCGTTATCAATCATGTCTTACAAAAATCCTCGGAGGCAGGCTAATATTTCTCTCTTCCTAACTAACTCCACTCGGTCTCAATTTGGTTAGGAGAGCAATTAGGTGACTAGGGTTTGCTGGCCCGGCGATGGCGCGGCTGTCGAGGGTTGTTGTCCTAGGATGGTGTCGTTCGACGTCGTGGCTGGTCTCTCTCTCTCTCTCTCTCTCTCTCTCTCTCTCTACTAGGAGGTCTTGGTCGTCTATGTGACATGTCTCCCATAGTAGATACGTCTCTCTACTCTATTGTCTTGATCGAAGGTGTATGAGTTTATGATTTCAGCGAGGAGAAGTTGAGTTCCAATCAATCTCACGTTGAAGAAACTTCTTAGTTGGAATTGTCGTGGTCTCCTCCAGGACGCGGTTGTGAGGGCCCTTCTTGATGTTAAATGTCGAAGGAACCCTGATGTTCTTTTTCTGTCGGAAACACACTTGGATGGTTATTCGACAGATTGCTTGATGAGGAGGTTGAATATGGATCGTAAAGAAGTCGTTTGTAGTGATGGACGAAGTGGTGGTATGTTACTGTTATGGAAGAAAGATGCCAATAGTTTGTTTCTGTTTAAGTCAGTCAAGTTTATTGATGTCTTGGTGGACTCTGGGATAGATGATGTGGAGGTTCACGGGCATGTACGGCGAGCCAAGCTGGGCAAAAAAGCATCAGACCTGGCGAATGTTGCGTGATTTGAACACTACTGGGAACTTACCATGGTTGATAATGGGGGATCCGAGTGAAGTCTTATACTCCTTTGAAAAGGAGAGGGTAACCTTAGGCTTCAAAGATAATATGTTTCGTGAAGCACTTGATGATTGTAATTTAGAGGACTTTGGCTTCATTGATGACAAATTTACATGGGAAAGAGGGAACATCAGAGAGAGGTTGGACAAGGCCTTGACTAATGAATCATGGAACAATAAGTTTGGAGATGTTATCTTAACAAATCTAGAATACAACCGATTTGAGCATCGTCCTATCATCATGTGTATGTCAGAGGGAGGCGTATCTGACACAAATATATCGTCCATTCTTCGCTTCGAAGCGCGATGGTTGAAAGAGGACAGATTCAGAGATGTGGTTCAGGACACTTGGGATCGTGCGGATCCGCAAGTGCAGGGTGCGGGACTAGCAGAAAAAATGAACGTCATTCATGATCAGCTGCACCGCTGGGACAAAGCAGTCTTGAAAAGCCTCAAGCGCAAGTTGAGAACTATGTAGAAGGAACTTGAGAAAATAACCCGTATGGATTTAAATGAAACTGACTTGGCGAAACAAAAGGAATTGTCAGAAGGAATTGAAAAGCTTCTTGAGCAAGAGGAGGTATACTGGTCTCAACGTAGTAGGCTCAATTGGCTGAAGGTTGGGCACCGAAACACCACGTATTTCCAAAGCTATCATGAGGCATCACAGAAATAAGATTAAGAAATTGAAGGACGACCAAGGAATTTGGCAAGAGGGGCATGCTCAATTAAATCCTTTGGTTTCAAATTACTTCACAAACTTGTTCACCTCAGAGGTAGATGATATTGATCCTACTTTACTAGAGAAGGTGGTTCCACGGGTGAACCAGGCAATGGACGATAACCTGAACCAACCCTACTCAGCTGAAGATATGAAACGTGCTTTTTTCTATTGGGGATTTAAAGGCCCCTGGTAAGGACGGTCTTCATGTGGTGTTCTTTAAAAATATGTTGAAACATTTTGGGAGACTCTATTACAGAAGAGGTACTCCAAGCAATTAATCAAGAGGTTATTCCTGAAGCTTGGAACGATACTATTATCATTCTCATTTCGAAAATAGATGATCCAGAGAAGGTAACGCAATACAGGCCTATTAGTTTATGCACTATTTTATATAAAATTATTTCTAAGATGATTGTCATTCGGTTGAAGAGAATATTGGATGAAGTTATATCTCCTGTTCAAAGCGCCTTTGTTCCAGGACGCTTGATCACGGATAATATTTTGGTCGCCTAGGAGAGCATCCACACGACCAAAAATAAGAAGGGAAAATATGGCTATTGTGCAATCAAGTTAGATATGCATAAGGCATATGACATGGTGGAGCGGGTATTTCTTCAGAGAATGGTGATTTTGCCTGGGTTCCAACAGGAGTTTGTAGACCTTATGATGGCTTGTGTTTCATATGTTAAGTACAATGTGAGATTTAATGATCAGGAAACCGCACCCCATCTAGGGGACTCAGGCGGCGGGGGGGGGGGGGGGGGGGCAGCTTTCACCATACTTATTTCACATCACGCACTCCAAATTTGGCGACTGTAGGAAATAATCGATGTTGAGGACACCAGCGCCACCCTACATGGCAACGACTGATCTAAGATTAGGTGTCAAAAATGACCAATCTAAGGTTCCCACCGAGAGCCTGAGGCCAAGGATGTGAAAATCTTTGTGACGGCACCCCCAAGGAGGAAAACGATGTACACGGACGCCGCTGGCGCATGCATCAACAAGGTTGTTGCTAGGTTTTCACTCAGATATGCACAACCCATCATACATGTTGTTGATGCAGCTCAACATCAAGCCCCAGTTGGAACAAGCATGCATTGGCCGAACCGAATAACGGGACGCCTAGGACCACCTTGCCAACCAACTAGGTCCGATATACCACCTATAATTGCTTGCCCGAGGACGCCAGCAAGAACATGCCAGCCCAACGCCAAAGGGGGAGCATCGTTAAACCTCTGCCACCGCCCACCAGAGTTGCTCGTCGATGATGCAACCCCGCCATTGTATGGAATGGTCGCCCATCATCAAACAAAAAAGTAAATGGTATATGTAAGATTCATAATTCTACTTATGCTTTCTCTCTCCAAAACACAAGGTGGTGGCAATTCGCCATATGAGTACACATAACTCTATTCTAAATCAAGCGCAGTTGTTTTGAGGACAATAATGCTAGGATGTAAGTACGGAACTGGATTGGAGCATTGAGACAACATCAACAATCGCATTCCACTCCATGGATTTCTCATTTTCACCGTGCCAACCTCACCCTACTCAATGCAATAATGAAGATGAGGGTTAGTGAATGAGAGGGTAGAGTTGATGACGAGGTGGTCGAGATAAATTATGACACCATTGGTGAGTTTCACAATATCAATGCTTCGCCACTTGTTCCTTCATACGTCTCCCAAAGGGGAGCCGACTTCCATTACATTTCATAACGAAACAACAACCCAAAGTACAAACAAAAAGCGAAAAGACAGCCCAAAAGAAGAAACATAAGAGAAACCACTAGACCTTAACTCCCCAAACAAGTACCATCAATCAAATGTACAAAAGGCAAATCCAAGTTTAAAAAAATCAAATGTACAAAAGGCAAATCCAAGGGGGGAAGGCAACATGGTTTCCAACATCTATTACCCAAAAGAAGAACAAACACATTTGAGTCACTTTTTTCGACATGAAACCATGACCTTGAACGCTAGTTATTCTCTTTTTTAGAGTATATAGAACCCATCACATTATAAAGAGAGTTCCAATACATCAGACATAAACACACAGCTGGTAGTCAAGCCATATATAAACTAAATAGTACTCCTGTTTCATATTAGTTGTTGTTGATTCAATACAAATTTAATACAAAATTATATTAAATCAACGACAACTAATATGAAACAGAGAGACTACATCTTAACCATCAAAAACAGATGGATAACTGCATGATAGCGAGCTCCATTAGAAGACATGCAGCAACACGAGCAACAAAGTGCCATCACTCGGACTGTACTATGGTCCGACGCAAAGAGATCAACCAATCTAGGAGCTCGACTGCGGCCCAAACACTAGCCATGACCTTGACTGTCATGTAAAGTTCCTGCTCAACTCCTGGGTTGATCTTCTTGTTGTACTCCCACACACGTGCCAGAACTTCGTCGGCTTCCTTACGTAGCAATTCTGACTCACGGATGAATGATCAGCTTGGTTGCTGCCCTGGGCCATGTGCCTGGGTGAAAGTTCTGCCTGGCCTGGGCCTGAGGTTTTGATATTTCTACCCTGGCGAGGCAGGCTCGCCCGATTGCTGTTTGGAACGTGACCTGAGCCTGGGAGGTCACTAGGGGATTAAAAAATTATAAAAGACTGATAACCTGCCCCAAACCTGCATGCAAACAACCGGATTAGTACCAGGCTAGTCACGCCGTCTCATCCAGGCAACCCAAAAGGGACGCCTGGCAGGCTAATTATTTGCCTGGGCAGTCCAGGCCAGACTTGCTCCAACTTTTTCAGGCCTTCAACCAAACAAAGACCAGGCAGCATCCAGGGAGGCTCCAGGCCAGGCATTTTCAAGCATGGAAGCGAACCAAACTAGCCCGGAATCCTCTCTAGTAGCTGATTCAAGGTCTAGAATTCTTCTGCCATGCTGTCGGGCTGGTGCGGAGAAGGGCCGAGACCGCGCCGCCGGAGACATAACGCGGGGCGCCGGCGGCAAAGTCCGGAGGCAGCGGCGGCCGGTGACCGCATCCTCGTAGTCAGGTAGCGCAGCGCCATGAGGTATGAAGCCCGAGATCGATCGATTGGGGTCGGTAGCGCCTAGGGTTTGGTTTCTTCTCTCTCGAAGATTCTTCCTACTCTTCCCCCCCCCCTCGGCCCCCTCGGCTTTGTATTATTCTCTTTTTGAAAGGTTTTTTTTGGTAAGGAAAAAAATGGCTATATGATTGTTCTTTTTTATTTAGGGAAGCTATACGATTGTTCTAAATCGAGCTTTTTTAGGTCTTTCCAAGTCTATAGGAAAATCAACTAAGATTCACAATATCAAAATATTTAATGTGGAATAGTATTTCATAATGAGTCTCATGAAACAATTATTTGTTATAGGTGTTGACATTTTTTCATATATAATTGGTCAAACTTAATTATGTTTGACTTAGAAGGAATCTGAAAAATCAATTATTTTGAGGAGAGAGCACAAAAGTAACCAACCTGTCTCGTTGGCATTGTAGAAAATCATCCATAACCAAACTTTAATCTTTGTAAGATTTTAGCTTTTCCGAGGGACTTGAATGATCCGTAGAAAACGAGTGAACGGCTAAAAACTATAACACCTGGGGCGACCCTTACAAAAAACACGTTTCATAACCATAAAAAAATTACCAATTGCGACGAATTACCACGAGAGTGGTGGTCTATTTTTAAGGGTCACTTCAATCGTGATAGTTTGTAGCTATTTACCCGTAGAAAACAAATGGTTTACATAGTTTCCCCATTCATGCTTCGCCGCTTGGTGTGTGCATGTGGTATCCCTCCGATCCATAGTTAGTTTCGCAGTTTTGAATTAAGCTAGTTCGATCTTATTCCAAAACTGGGAAGCTTATTTCTGAAACGGAGACGAAAGATTTGCCTCATTGATTAATTAAGAAAAAGAAAAAATACCCACTTAATTGACGAAAAACCGTGCGAAAACCGATCTGCGAAACTTATTTGGATCGAAGGGGGTAGCAGTGCCAGTATTTGCATTTGCCTGAAACGAAAACTCTCGTCACTTTATTTGCGCGGGACTGAATGTACTGGCCCGCCACAAAGTGTGAAGCAAAGCTGCATGTTTGAAGAACGAGCACGAGCACGACCAAGGCTACGACTTTACCAAATGCCAGTCATGCGGTAGGGACACGTCGACGGTCAATGGCCACGGCCCCTCTAATGATGTGCACACACGACCCGTGCCTCGTGCGGTCAGAGCAGAAACCACAGAATCTTTGGATCCGCACCTGCACCAAACAGACCGGCGACCTCCCTCTCCCGCCAAAACCACCCCGTCTCCTCCCTCCTTTCCTCGACACGACCGCCTCCTTTCTCCTTTGCGCTGCTCACCCCGCAGAACCGCCTCCGCCCTATGACAACCCTACCCTACCCCGTCGCCACCGAAAGGGCTCGGCCACGCCGTGGTACCTCGTGGCAGGCCTGTGCAGACCATTAAGAACGCCCTAATCCATGTCGCTAAGCGCACTAGGCCCTAGCTTTTGGAAGGGCTGGCTCGCCTCGGCGACGCCGACGGCAGTTGATCGTTACGAGACAAACGGTGGATTAGATTAGGCAACTTTGATTAGCCGCTCTAACCGAGGGACTAGTCCTCTATTTTGTTGCCACCAGAGCTTGACTCACCAGTGACCACTACACTCGTTGCAAGTACAGCACACTCACACTCGCCGGTCGCCACTCCAGCAGCTGACCACTGAGGCTGGGCTTGGCGAGCGAGCTGAGGGCGGAGGGCGGAGGCCGAGATGGCGACCGACGGCGTGTCGAGGCTGAGCGTGGGGGTGAGCGTCATGGTGGCGCTCAGCCTGGCCGTCTTCCTCACCATCGTCATCCTCCTCCTCGCCGACCTCTTCTGCTCCCACCTCCGCCGCCGCCGCCTCCGCGCGGACGCAATGGAGGCGCCGCCGCACAAATGGCCGAAGCGCGGCCACGGCGCCGCGGGGTCCCTGTCCCCGCCGCACGCCGCCGGCACGGCTGCCGACGACGCGTCCGTGGCCACCACGGCGACCACGGCCACCACCACGGCGCGCGAGGCGCTCACCAGCACCCCGCCCTTCTACTACGCGCACGGCGTCATGTGCGCGCCCACCCGCAAGGACCTGCTCCTCGCCATCCCCAGGCTGGAGGCCGCCGTGTGGAGGTGGTCGCCCGCGCGCCGCTCCTCGCCGCCGCGGTCGGACGAGCCCACCGCCCGCGGCTCCTCCTCCTCCTCCGCGCACAGCGACGGCCTCATGTACATCTCCAACCCAGTGTACGAGCGGGGCGCCCCCGCCGGGCACGAGCACGACACGCCGTTCGAGACGCCGGACGCATCGCCGTCGCGGTACGGGATTACAGAGGAAGTGCGGGGGGACGGGGCGTTCTCGCCGCCGCTGCCCATGATGAGGAAGCTGCCGCCGCTGGGCGTGCTGGCGTGCCCCCCGCCTGCGGTCTTCGACGGCCGGCCGCCGGTGACGTTGTGGCCCGGCACGGTCGCCGACGCCAATCGGGCCTCCTCGTCGTCGTCCAACTTCACCGCGCGCTTCTTCTCTTCCTAGTCGCCGGAGTAGCAGACCTCTTGTGATGCGGTAGAGTGTGGCTGAGTGATGTAGGCGCTAGGTAGATCTTGATCTTGATTCCATTCATCGTTTTGCTCGGGCTCCTCGGTTCTGTTGTTCGTTGGATTTGCTAGTTCTTGCACTTGTTTTTGCCAGGGGAGTGTACCCCACTTGATGATCTATGGCTAGATGATGCATCAGTGTCTGGTTGCAAAATCAACCTCGGTTCCATGTTTGATCCACACAAAACTCTCTACTCCCACTCTATGCCAAAATGCTAAAAAAATCAAGCGCGCGCTCTCTCTCTCTCTCTCTCTCTCTCTCTCTCTGTCTCTCTCTCTCTATCTCTCTCTCTGTCTTGGCAAAGGAAACCAAGTCCTGAATCAGAGCATCGAGTTGCGAAACGAGGCTTTGATGATTCCAATGATCAGTACTACTCACATTTCTTTCTTTTTTCTTGGACAAAGAAAGATAACAACTCTCCAATCAGGTCTACTGAAGATTAATTAGTATTTAGCGAGCGTTCTCCGGTTTGCACTGTTCTTCAGGGCTCAATAGTAGCTTTTGTTCTGAGCTGGTGTCAGAGAGAGAGAGAGAGAGTCCGAGGACTGATACAGTAGGAGCCGTTGTGGTGGTCAAGCTCGATCAGAGTTGCTGTTGCTTTGTCAGCGGAGTTTGGTATCCAATCCAGCGGAGTAAAACTGTTCCCTGACCGGGGGCAGTGTTAGCTTTACTCTGTGAAACACTCCTCTGAATAATAATGCATTGGTGAAAGAGAGGACTTGCTAATTCTCAAAATGTTCACCCTCCGTCGATCAAACAACTACTACACTTATCCCATTGGCCATTGGTCTCCCTGGAGTGTTCCACGGAAACCACGCACTGCGCAGTGCGTGCCCGTCGGCACGGCATATCTCGGGTCCTCGGAAAGGAGAGGCCGATCCAGGCGTAGACCACCATGGTGGCGTCCATCGGCGAGCGAGCGAGAGCTGTGGAAAGCCGTGAGGTGCAATTATTTAGCCGCACGAAAAGCCTGGGCGGACGTGCATGCATGCATGCTACACCTACGCCTTTGGCATTTTGGGGTTTGGCTTTCTTCCACTTCCACTGATCCACATCCACAGGCGGTCGCACGCAGGCGCCACGGGCACGCACGCGCCACACTTTGGCGAGGCCCGTGGCTCTTGACCCCCAAAAGTTGTCGCTGGCTTTACTGTGCGTTGCTGCGTAGAGGTAGGTAGTACGTGCCTTGGCACCTTCTCACTGAGCGACTTCTGTTCTGTTGCTCGCCTGCACCGCTTACGTTGTCAGTGGCTCAGTGCCACTGCCTATGTGCTCAGTTTTATAATGGCGCCGTGCGTGCCGACCGCGACGCCGCACGGTTTGCGTCGGACGACGTGTAGACGACGGTATTGGCAGCCTGTGATGTGCTCCTCTACGCGTGCCCAGCGACAACGAAAATTGGAGGGAAGCGTTTGGTAGGTTGTATATATCTAAGCGAGGCCTATTGGATCGAGTTTATTTAGACCATTTGAATGTCTGATCAGCATGAAGATCTTGGCGCGTAAGGAACTTAAAGCACCCATAAGCCTGACTCTAGCAAAAGAAACGTTCGGCATGCTACTTGTCGGTGTCAAAACCGGCGGATCTCGGATGGGGGGTCCCGAACTGTGCGTCTAGGCGGATGGTAACAGGAGACAAGGGACATGATGTTTTTACCCAGATTCGGGCCCTTTCGATGGAGGTAAAACCCTACTCCTGCTTGATTAATATTGATGATATGGGTAGTACAAGAGTAGATCTACCACGAGATCAGAGAGGCTAAACCCTAGAAGCTAGCCTATGGTATGATTGTTGTTCGTCCTATGAACTAAAACCCTCCGGTTTATAAAGACACCGGAGAGGGTTAGGGTTACACAGAGTCGGTTACAATGGGAGGAGATCTTCATATCGTATCGCCAAGCTTGCCTTCCACGCCAAGGAAAGTCCCATCCGGACACGGGACGAAGTCTTCAATCTTGTATCTTCATAGTCCAGGAGTCCGGCCAAAGGTCATAGTCCGGCTATCCGGACACCCCCTAATCCAGGACTCCCTCAGTAGCCCCTGAACCAGACTTCAGTGACGACGAGTCCGGCGCGCAGATTGTCTTCGGCATTGCAAGGCGGGTTCCTCCTCTGAATATTTCATAGAAGATTGTGAACACAAGGATAGTGTCCGGCTCTGCAAAATAAGTTCCACATACCACCGTAGAGAGAATAATATTTGTACAAATCTAATCAGCTGACGTATTCCGCATCGCGACATCATGCCACGGCCAAGCTTTTATTTAAACCGTTTTACTGTCCCACCTCAGCGCGTTTAGCGAGGTGGTTTCCTTGGCACATCTTGTCAAAGCAGAGATCGTGTCCCCTTATTCCGGGATTCTCATCAATACGGGCGTGGGTAACCCACCCATGCCATTAATCACGACGCTTGGGAGATAAGCGAGTTTTACCAGGCTGGTGGGGGCACATAGTTTCGTCCGCCCATATAAGGGGATAAGGATCCACCTCTTCCATCTACGCCTTCTTCCTCCTTTGCTTATCCATTTTCGCGCACTCGAGCTCCAGCGCCCAAGTCCGCACTTCCCACCTCGACCTTCTCCAGCCATGTCCGGAGCGGGAGGCAGGTGGATGGCCTCCACCGTCACGGAGGGGCACATCAAAAAGTTGAGGAAAGCCGGATACTTGTGCAACGACATTGCGTACCGGCTTCCAGATGAGGGGCAACTCATCCCCACCCCCAGGCCCCATGAGAGGGTGGTGTTCCTCCCCCATTCCCTCCGCGGACTGGGCTTCCCACTCCAACCATTTGTCCGGGGGATCATGTTCTACTATGGCCTGGATTTCCATGATCTGGCCCCGAACTCCATCCTCAACATCTCGGCATTTATCGTCGTGTGCGAGGTCTTCCTCCGCATCAAGCCCCACTTCGGCTTATGGCTGAAGACCTTCAATTTCAAGCCGAAGGTTGTGGGCGGCCGGCAAGCGGAGTGCGGAGGCGCCATGGTGGGCAAGATGCCCAACGTCACATGGCTCGAGGGCTCCTTTGTGGAAACCATCAAAGGGTGGCAATCGGGGTGGTTCTACATCACCGAGCCGTGTGACCCTGAATGGGCAGGGCCCCCCGAATTCCAATCTGGCATCCCCACACGGCTCACCTCCTGGAAAGAAATGGGCCTGTCGTGGGGTAGTTCGGAAGAGGTGACCGGACTCCAAACCTGCGTCCAAAACCTGGTGGACAAGAAGGTTAAACTAGTCAACGTAGTCCAGGTCATGCTCTTCCGCCGGATCCTCTCGTGTCAACAACGGGCTTTTAACTTGTGGGAGTTCGACCCGACCCAGCACCAAACTTTGTCCAGGCTCTTTGACACAACGCACAAAGACGCCTGGAAGGTGCTATTCAAGGGCTTCGAGGTTCCCCCTCCCATTACCGAGGATCGCAGATTCTGCGCGAAGCGCCAAGCCAGCGCAGTAAGCTTGTTTTACCCTTTACAGGATACTTGTTTTTCGTAGTTTGACTCTATGCGGGATCTAAGCTCCCGCTCCTTTGACAGGACTGGAAGAGGACGTCCGTATAGATTGACTGTCCGGCTCCTTTGCCCGAAGGTCCAGCAGATGCACGCTTGGCGAAGCTGCTGGTCCCGGCACCTCACGTGGTGCCGGAGAAGAAGGCCAAGAAGAAGGCCACGGGAACTCGAAAGAGTTCCCGGCGCCTGGTGGTGTCGGATTCATCGCCCGACGATCCCGAAGCGCACTCCTCCCCCGAAGACGAGGAGGAGGAAGAAGAAGCCTCTCCCCATCCAACGGGGGGAGGAAAGAAAAGGAAGGCCGCCCCAACTGGGGAGGCTGGAGGGTCCAAGAAGGGAAATACCCTTCTTCCGGACTACTCCACCAGCGCCGACGACAGCGGAGAGGAGTGGCCATCCAGGGCCAAGCCCATGGCAAAATCGTAAGTAACCGGATACCAGAATAACTCATGGCGTTCCTTTATTGCACAGTATCTTCTGATGCCGAATATAATCATGAAGTCCGCCTAAGGCCCGGCTCGACTCTTCGTCGAGCGGCTTCCTGGATTCGTCGGATGTGAATAGTCTTTCACTCCCGACTGCTACCTCCCCTCGCCCTACGGACGATGCCGAGGTGGAGTCTCGAAAGGGGCCAGACCAGGAGGAGGTGGTCCTGGAGGCGCCACAAGGCGACCTCCCGGACTCCAGGCGCCAAGGGGACAAAACCCCAAGGGGCTCTAAGTCCGGCCCGGGGCCGGACACTGCACTGTAACCTTCAGTGGTTCCGGAGTCCGGCAGGCGGCCCCCTCGTAAGAAGGGCAAGCCTACGACGCCGGTGACCCCCATCCAACCGGAGGCACCGGACAATTTGCTGGAGGTGCTTAAAGGCGCCTCCATCGACGAGGAGCACCGCACTATTATGAGTGCGGTGATCCAGGAGGTTCAGTCCGCCAAGAGCAGGCTGACAGAAGCCTGTGCCAGCCTTCTAACAGGTTTTGAGGTATGTATTTAAGATATGTAAAAATATTACCGCATAGACAGTAGCCCCTGATGCTCAGTGTGGTGTTCGGAAAGAAAAGCCGGACTGAGGATCTAAAAAGATATACGCATGAGTCTAACATAAGTATGTCAATATGGGAATGCAGGCTGCGCTGCTGACCTCTGCCGCACTGACTGCGGAGGTCGATGCCTTGAAGCAGAGCCTCGAGCGGTCCGAGAACAAGCTCGGCCTTGCCAAGAAGCAGCTCGAGGACAAGGAAGGTAAGTAGTACCTTATGTAAGTATATTAAAATACCTGGTTGCAAATAGTGACAGGACCAACGTGAGTGTTACAGGGGCCACAACCGAGGTGGCGACCCTGAAGGAAGCGTTGTCCAAGGCCAAAGACAATGCAGTCGTGGAGCGCACTGAGCGAGAAAAGCAGGATGCGTGGGCGGAGGAGGTGCGGCAAGAGCTCCACACTCTTGTGAAAAAACACGAGAGTTTGGAGCTTGACTCAAAGACTCAAGAGTCCGAGCTTGCCTCGGCCCTTGAGAGCGCCAAATCTACCAAGGCCGAAGCCCAAAAAGCCCTTCAGGAAATTGAGGCGATGAAGAAGATAGCGGCGGGTAAGGCATTCTTTATGCAAAGCAAGCACGTGAAAGTGAATTACTTGTTACTTACCCGAGTCCGGAGCTCTCCAGGAGCATTCACAGATCTGCCGCATTCTACCGAGCCGAGGAAGGGAGCTCGACGGAGAAGGTGTTCTGGTCCCAGTATGCTGAGGCCTAACACCCGGTGCCCTTGAGCGACCAGCTGAAGCAGCTGGTCGAGCTCCATAAGGCAACCGAACAGGCCATGAAGGGCATTATAGTCCGGCTATGGCCTGGGAAGGTCATGCCTGGGAGCTACTTTGGGCTGGTGAGGCGGCTGGTGGATGACTGTCCATGGCTTGAAATCATCAAGCGCTCCGTATGCATCGAAGGTGCCCGTAGGGCCCTTGCCCGTGTTAAAGTACACTGGGGCAAGATGGATGCTGAGAAGCTGGTGATAGATGGGCCACCGGAGGGGAAGGAGCATCGCAAGCCCGAGTTGTATTATGAGGGCGTCCTGAAGGGTGCCTGCCTTGTGGCGAATGAGTGTTCCAAGGATGTAATTTTTGAGTAAACTCGCTCGTGTTATCCCGTGCGCTGAAAACTTGTTCATATGCGCTAAGCAACGCTTTTTGAATTTAAAATGTTACCTTCTGTGCGGCCGTTTATTAAATCTGAGAGATGCAAGTTGTCAGCTTCTACCCCCATGCCACGAGTGCTGGGGTGTTCGGGATAAACCTGAGCACTCTTGTTCCCATTCTTGGGTCCTTCGAGGGAGGCGCTCAGCACAACGAACAAGGCAATCAGACTATAATGCTTTATCACTCTCACTTAGCCATAGAATTCTATAATTTTAAATTTCGGCGAAGCCCCTAGTATTCGGGAGACCGAGTTCGGGGCGCTATCCACGCCTAGGCCGGACAAAGCTAGCTCCTCGCTCTAAGCGGCATAAGTCTCTAGGAACTCGAAAACCTCTCGAACAGCGACCGGCTCTCGCCCTATCATGACGGTCAGTTTTAGCTTTCTCTATTGAGGTGCTTAACCCAGCTCAACTGGGGCACAATCGCAGTAGTTCTCCCAGCGCTACCTTAGCCGATATAGCGGAACATAAGGTACCAAAACATGGGAGCCGGGCAAACACAACTATTTACCCAAGACATGATTCGGAGCCGATGCATATAATGCTATAAGTTCGGGGTGCCGCACTCGTGAGAGTGTTCGGACTTCTCACACCATTTTCTGGGGTACTTGAGCCCCTGGTGTATTGGCCGTACCAAAGTGTACGATTGCATAATGTCATAACTGAACATATTTACATAAAAACTGAATGCAATAATAGATGAGAGCTATGTATTGTTTACTAAGAGGCTGCTGTGAAAGCAGAACGATACAAATAGTGCGATAAGCAAGAGATGGGATTATTTGACATGCCCCCCTCCAGGGGCAAGCTGTGAGACTTTATGTAAGACAGGTATTTAGCTCGTTATAGAGACCACCTGGACATTCGACGTAGCTTGCTGCCTCCCTGGCTGTTGCATCGTGTGTTCGGTGATTGTATTGCCGGACAGGCCTTCCGGAGAATGGAGTCCTGAAAGTAAGAAAAAAAAAGAAATGACAAAATTTGGAGCCCCTTGTGCAGTTGAGCTGCATGTTGGGCGTGCCGTGGTTGTGCCCCTCCCCTTATGCCCATGGTATTTCCAGGGCGTAATTATGTACATGTAGTACTGATTTCGCAATTTCGCGAGGGCTGGGGTTGTGGCCGCACTGCTACGCTTGCTCGGAACGTGCTAGGCGGTCTTTTTGTAGGTTACTCCGGGCGCGCTTAACGGTGTCTGGACGTTTAATAGCCGGACTGGAGAATTGCCTTGAGAGGCTACTTTGCACTTCTGCCGCGAGGGCCGCCGTATGCTCCTCCGTTCGGAGAGAGCGTTCGGTGTTTCCATTGACCGTAATGACTCCTCGAGGGCCTGGCATCTTGAGCTTGAGGTATGTATAGTGCGGCACCGCATTGAACTTTGCAAATGCGGTTCGTCCGAGCAGGGCGTGATAACCACTGCGGAACGGGACTATGTCGAAGATTAACTCCTCGCTTCAGAAATTATCCGGGGATCCGGAGACCACTTCGAGTGTAACTGAGCCTGTACAGTTGGCCTCTACACCTGGTATGACGCCTTTAAAGGTCGTCTTTGTGGGTTTAATCCTTGAGGGATCTATGCCCATTTTTTGCATTGTATCCTGGTAAAGCAGGTTCAGGCTGCTGCCGCCGTCCATGAGCACTCTAGTGAGGTGAAATCCGTCAATGATTGGGTCTAGAACCAATGCGGCGAATCCGCCGTGGCGGAGGCTAGTGGGGTGGTCCCTTCGATCAAAAGTGATCGGGCAGGAGGACCACGGGTTGAACTTTGGGGCGACTGGCTCCAACGCATATACGTCCCTGAGTGCACGCTTCCGCTCCCTTTTGGGGATGTGGGTTGCGTATATCATGTTCACCGTCCGCACTTGTGGGGGAAAACCCTTCTGTCCCCTATTGTTCGGTGGCCGGGGCTCCTCCTCGTCATCGCTATGCAACCCCTTGTCTCTGTTTTCGGCACTTAACTTGCCTGCCTGCTTGAACACCCAACAATCCCTGTTGGTGTGATTGGCTGGTTTTCGGGGGTGCCGTGTATCTGCCACGAGCGATCGAGTATTCGGTCCAAACTGGACGGGCCCGGAGTATTTCTTTTGATTGGTTTTTTCCGCTGACCGGGTTTAGAGCCTCTGAATCCGGCATTAACTGTCGTATCCTCAGCATTGTCGCCGTTAATGCGGCGCTTGTGCTTGTTGCGACACGACCTGCCATTGTTGTCCTTGGTATCCGAATTACCAGGGCTCTTGGTCATGTTATTACTACGAGCTAGCCAGCTGTCTTCTCCCGTGCAAAAGCGGGTCATGAGTGTTGTGAGGGCTGCCATGGATTTCGGCTTTTCCTGTCCTAGGTGCCGGGCAAGCCATTCGTCTCGGATGTTATGTTTGAAGGCTGCAAGGGCCTCTGCGTTCGGATAGTCGACTATTTGATTTTTCTTGGTTAGGAACCGTGTCCAGAATTGTCTGTCCGATTCCTCTGGCTGCTGAATTATGTGGCTTAGGTCACCGGCGTCTGGTGGTCGCACATAGGTGCCCTGGAAATTGTCGAGGAATGCGGCTTCTAGGTCCTCCCAGCAACCAATTGACTCTGCTGGCAAGCTGTTAAGACAATGCCGAGCTGGTCCTTTAAGCTTGAGTGGGAGGTATTTGATAGCGTGTAGATCATCATCGCGGGCCATGTGGATATGAAGGAGATAATCCTCGATCCATACCACAGGATCTGTTGTGCCATCGTATGATTCGATGTTTACGGGCTTAAAACCCTCGGGGATTTGATGATCCATTACTTCATCTGTGAAGCATAGTGGGTGTGCGGCGCCTCTGTACTGGGCTATATCACGACGTAGCCCAAATGAGCTTTATCTGCTGTGTTCGGCCTGGCCGTATTTTCCATATCCGGCATGACGGTTATCGTCACGTGCCGTGGGGTGCCCACGCGATCCGTAGATTGATCTTGTTTGCCTTGCCTTGTCCTCCAATATGTCTCGCAGGTCTGGTGCATTTCCCCGTGCCTTGGTATTTTTTGAGCGACGCCGAGGTGCGGCTTGAGTGGATGGCCGAGAGGCCTCTCTGTCGTGGCCACGAGGTGGCCGGTCGGCCGTGTCGTGCGCTGGTGATGTAGGTTTAGGTGCTTCCTCCTCTAATCGGGGTAGCAGCCTGCGCTTTGGGTAGCTCTTGGAGGGGCGTTCGAGTTCGTACTCTTCGGCCGCAAGGACTTCAGTCCATCTGTCGGCTAGCAAGCCTTGGTCAGCTCTAAGTTGCTGCTGTTTCTTCTTGAGGCTGCTCGCAGTGGCCATAAGCCTGCGTTTGAAATGCTCTTGTTCGACGGGATCCTCAGGCACGACAAATTCGTCGTCGTCGAGGCTTGCCTCGTTTTCAGAGGGAGGCATGTAATTATGGTCCTCTACCTCTCTATCTGCCGCTCTCTCATGAGGGCTGGCTTCTCCATCCTCCTATGCTGAATCCTGCTGGAGGGGGTTGTCTTCGGCACTGTCCGGGGTGTTATTATCTCCCATGCCGGAATCGCCATTTTGCTTTAGCGGGATTTAGAGCGGCGCCGCTGACGCCGGCGCTTAGGCTGCTTCTTGGAGGGGTCATCCTCCGTTGTTCCATCGCCATCCCCTTCTTTTGGGGTGTCCACCATGTATATGTCGTATGACGAGGTGGCTTTCCAATGCCCTATAGGCGCTGGTTCTTGGTCGTCTCCTGCATTGTCGTCCATACCGTCGATGTCTTCGGAGTCGAAGTCGAGCATGTCGGTTAAATCATCAACAGTGGCTACGAAGTGGGTGGTGGGTGGGCTTTGAATTTCTTCGTCGTCCGCATCCCAACCTTGCCGACCGTAGTCCGGCCAGAGCTCTCCTGATAAAGAGAGAGACTTTAGTGAATTCAGAATGTCGCCGAAGGGCGAGTGTTGAAAGATATCCGCGGCGGCGAACTCCATGATCGGTGCCCAATCGGGATCGATCGGCAAGGGCACGGAAGGTTCAGAGTCCGGAAAGGAGTCCGGCACCTTGGAGTCACGAGCTTCGCAAAGGACAAGCCTGGTATTCGGCACGATCACCATAGAGATTGCAGCCCCCGAGGCGGTGTCCAGCCACCCGTCCTCGATTGGCGTAGTCGGATCTGAGCTAAGGGTCAGAGCGGACACTGGCGCGGCCTCCTGGGCACTGTCCGGTGGCAGAGCTAGATCATGCCCATCGTGATAGTGTGGCGCGCTCGGCTGCGGCTCGAACCCGTCGAAGATCAAGTCTCCGCGGATGTCAGCCGTGTAGTTCAAACTTCCAAACCTGACCTGATGGCCAGGGGCGTAGCTTTCGATCTGCTCCAAATGGCCAAGCGAATTGGCCCGCAGTGCAAAGCCGCCGAATACAAAGATCTGTCTGGGGATAAAGGTCTCACCCTGGACCGCATCGCTGTTGATGATCGGAGGAGCCATCGGGCCTAAAGGTGACGACACAGAGGAACTCTCAATGAAAGCACCAATGTCGGTGTCAAAACCGGCGAATCTCGGGTAGGGGGTCCCGAATTATGCGTCTAGGCAGATGATAACAGGAGACAAGGGACACGATGTTTTTACCTAGGTTCGGGCCCTCTCGATGGAGGTAAAACCCTACTTCTGCTTGATTAATATTGATGATATGGGTAGTACAAGAGTAGATCTACCACGAGATCAGAGAGGCTAAACCCTAGAAGCTAGCCTATGGTATGATTGTTGTTCGTCCTACGGACTAAAACCCTCCGGTTTATAAAGACACCAGAGAGGGCTAGGGTTACACAGAGTCGGTTACAATGGGAGGAGATCTTCATATCGTATCGCCAAGCTTGCCTTCCACGCCAAGGAAAGTCCCATCCGGACACGGGATGAAGTCTTCAATCTTGTATCTTCATAGTCCAGGAGTCCGGCCAAAGGTCATAGTCCGGCTATCCGGACACCCCCTAATCCAGGACTCCCTCACTACTTCTTGAGCTTGCGTTGGTTTTTTTCTTAAATAGAAAAGGGTGATGCATCAAGTAGAGATAAGTATTTCCCTCGGTTAAGAACCAATGTATCAATCTAGTAGGAGAAACACGCAAGTCCCAAATAGATGTACCTACACAAACAATCAAACACTTGCACCCAACGCGATAAAGGGTTGTCAATCCCTTCAAGGTCACTTGCAAAGGTGAGATCCGATAGAGATAGATAAAACTGAACAAAAGATAAAATATTTTTTGGTTTTTTGGTTTATAGATCTGAAAATAAAAGATTGCAAAATAGTAGATCGGAAACTAATATGATCAAAAATAGAAGACAGAAACTAATATGATGGAAAATAGAAGATCAAAAACTAATATGATGGAAAATAGACCCGGGGGCCATATGTTTCACTAGAGGCTTCTCTCATGAAGGCAAATAATACGGTGGGTAAACAAATTACTGTCGAGCAATTGATAGAAAAGCGTAAAGTTATGATGATATCCAAAGCAATGATTATGCAATATAGGCATCACGTCCGTGTCAAGTAGACCGACTCCTGCCTGCATCTACTACTATTACTCCACGCATCGACCGCTATCCAGCATGCATCTAGAGTATTAAGTTCATAAAGAACGGAGTAACGCCTTAAGTAAGATGACATGATGTCACTATTGCATGATCTAGAGGATTAAACTCAAGCAATATGATGAAAACCCCATCTTTTTATCCTCGATGGCAACAATTCAATACGTGTCTCGCTACCCCTACTTTGTCACTGGGTGAAATCACGCAAGATTGCTCCCAAAGCTAAGCACCTCTCACATTGTAATAAAAACCAACCTAGTTGGCCAAACCAAACCGATAATTCGAAGAGAAATACAAAGATACCAAAACATGCATATAAGAATTCAGAGAAGATTCAAATAATATTCATAGATAAGTTGATCATAAAACCACAATTCATCGGATCTCGACAAACACACCGCAAAAGAAGATTACACCGGATAGATCTTCAAGAACATCAAGGAGAACATGGTATTGAGAAACAAAGAGAGAGAAGAAGCCATCTAGCTACTAGCTATGGACCCGTAGATCTAAGGTAAACTGCTCACGCTTCATCGGAAGGGCAATAGAGCTGACGTAGATGCCCTTCGTGATCGAATCACCCTCCGGCAGTATGCCGGAAAAGGCCGCAAGATGGGATCTCACGGGAACAGAAGGTTGCGGCGGTGGAAAAGTGTTTTCGTGGATGCTTCTGGTGGTTTTGGAATATATGTGAATATATAGAAGGAAGATCTAGGTCAGGGAGTCACCGAGGGCCCCACAAGGTAGGGGGTGCCCCCTCCTAGGGCGCGCCCTCCATCCTTGCCGCCGCCTGATGACCCACAAGTATAGGGTATCTATCGTAGTCCTTTCGATAAGTAAGAGTGTCAAACCCAACGAGGAGCAGAAGGAAATGACAAGCGGTTTTCAGTAATGTATTCTCTGCAAGCACTGAAATTGTAGGTAACAGATAGTTTTGTGATAGGATAATTTGTAACGGGTAACAAGCAATGAAAGTAAATAAAGTGCAGCAAGATGGCCCAATCCTTTTTGTAGCAAAGGAAAAGCCTGGACAAGTTCTTATAATGAGAAAAGCGCTCCCGAGGACACATGGGAATTATCGTCAAGCTAGTTTTCATCACGCTCATATGATTTGCGTTCGTTACTTTGATAATTTGATATGTGGGTGGACCGGTGCTTGGGTACTGCCCTTTCTTGGACAAGCATCCCACTTATGATTAACCCCTATTGCAAGCATCTGCAACTTCAAAAGAAGTATTAAGGTAAACCTAACCATAGCATGAAACATATGGATCCAAATCAGCCCCTTACGAAGCAACTCATAAACCAGGGTTTAAGCTTCTGTCACTCTAGCAACCCATCATCTACTTATTACTTCCCAATGCCTTCCTCTAGGCCCAAATAATGGTGAAGTGTCATGTAGTCAGACGTTCACATAACACCACTAGAGGAGAGACAACATACATCTCATCAAAATATCGAACGAATACCAAATTCACATGACTAATAATAGCAAGACTTCACCCATGTCCTCAGGAACAAACATAACTACGCACTACGCATATTCATGTTCATAATCAGAGGGGTATTAATATGCATTAACGATCTGAACATATGATCTTCGACCAAATAAACCAACTAGCATCAACTACAAGGAGTAATCAACACTACTAGCAACCGACATGTACCAATCGGAGGTTTTGGTACAAAGATTGGATACAAGAGATGAACTAGGGTTTGAGAGGAGATGGTGCTGGTGAAGATGTTGATGGAGATTGACCCCCTCCCGATGAGAGGATCGTTGGTGATGATGATGGTGATGACCCCCCCCCCCCCCCGGAGGGAAGTTTCCCCGGCAGAACAGCTCCGCCGGAGCCCTAGATTGGTTTCGCCAAGGTTCCGCCTCGTGGCGACGGAGTCTCGTCCCGTAAGCTTGTTTATGATTTTTTTCCAGGGTAAAAGACTTCATATAGCAGAAGGTGGGCACCGGAGGGCTACCAGGGGGCCCACGATGCAGGGGGCGCGCCCTGTAAGGGTGGGCACGCGCCCCACCCTCGTGGCTAGGGTGTGGGCCCCCTCTGATACTTCTTCCGCTCAATAATTATCATTAATTCCAAAAATGGTTTTTGTGGAGTTTCAAGACTTTTGGAGCTGTGCAGAATATGTCTCCAATATTTGCTCCTTTTCCAGCCCAGAATCCCAGTTGCCGGCATTCTCCCTCTTCATGTTAAACCTTGTAAAATAAGAGAGAATAGCCATAAGTATTGTGACATAACGTGAAATAACAGCCCATAATGCGATAAATATCGATATAAACGCATGATGCAAAATGGACGTATCAACTCCCCCAAGCTTAGACCTCGCTTGTCCTCAAGCGGAAGCCGATATCGAAAAATATGTCCACATGTTTAGAGATAGAGGTGTTGATAAAAATAAAATATGGACATGAGGGCATCATGATCATTCTTATAACATCAACATATATATATTTTGACATATGATTTCTTATGCTCAAGTAACAATCTATTCACAATGTCAAGTATGATTCAGAAACTTCATTGAGAACTAACAAACGATAATCTTAGTCATTGAAGCAACTGCAATTTATCATAACATCAGAAAGAGTCAATAATAGAGCTTTTCAGCAAGTCCACATACTCAACTATCATTTAGTCTTCCACAATTGCTAACACTCACGCAATACTTATGGTTATGGAGTCTTAATCGGACACAGAGAAAGATAGGGGCTTATTGTGTTGCCTCCCAACCTTTTACCTCAAGGGTAATGTCAACAATAATAGTTCATGCTAACTTACATCCAATTGTATATATATATATATCATGATCTTTCCAACACGAGGTGCTTGCCAAAGGATAAAATGTAAAAGGGAAAGGTGAACGTCGCCTTGACTCTTGCATAAAGTAAAAGACATAAAGTAAAAGATAGGCCCTTCGCAGAGGGAAGCAGAGGTTGTCATGTGCTTTTATGGTTGGATGCATGAAATTTTAATGCAAAAGAACGTCACTTTATATTGCCACTTGTGATATGAACCTTTATTATGCAGTCCGTCGCTTTTATTACTTCCATATCACAAGATCGTATAAAACTTATTTTCTCCACATTAATAAGTCATACATATTTAGAGAGCAATTTTTATTGCATGCAACATGACAACTTGCTTGAAGGATCTTACTCAATCCATAGGTAGGTATGGTGGACTCTTGTGGCAAAACTGGGTTTAAGGATATTTGGAAGCACAAGTAGTATCTCTACTTGGTGCAAGGAATTTGGCTAGCATGAGGGGGAAAGGCAAGCTCAACATGTTGGACGATCCATGACAATATACTTTAACTAAGATGTGAGAAAACATAACCCATTACATTGTCTTCCTTGTCCAACATCAACTCTTTAGCATGTCATACTTTAATGAGTGCTCACAATCATAAAAGATGTCCAAGATAGTATATTTATATGTGAAAACCTCTCTTTCTTTATTACTTCCTATTAATTGTAACGATGACCAAAACTATGTTTGCCAACTCTTAACAACTTTTAATCATCATACTCTCTATATGTGAAGTCATTACTATCCATAAGATCAATACGATCTCTTGATTTCCTTTTACTCTTTTATGCACTTAAGATCATAGCAAGATAGCAAAGCCCTTGACTCAACACTAATCTTTATTAGATATAGCTCACGGACTCAATTACATAGAGGGATCACAAAGCAAAACTCAAAACTTATTCATACCAAAGCTTTATTCTACTAGATTAAGATATTACCAAAATGATTGAACTAAGAAAAACGGTAAAGATTGGAGTGTGATGGTGATACGATACTGGGCAACTCCCCTAAGATTGGCAGTTGCCATGGGGAGTGCCCATACCCATGTGATTATGTCCTCGGAGGTGGTGATGATGGAGTTGTTGGTGATGTAGATTTCTTCCTTAATTTGCGCTTGAGAATGGAATTTTTCTCCCTTAGATCACCTTCTCTAGGATTAATATCCTTTTGCATAGTTCCTGTTTGTTTTCCTGCAAGAGACGAAAAGGGACAAAATAGATCTTGGGCTTCTTTGCCCTATCAGGGAGGCTTGACTTTTTAAACTCCACATGCATGTCCCCAGGTTGAGGTAACGGGACTTCATATTCATCTGAGCTCGTCTCCTCCTTTCTCTTAGGCTCATAGTCTTCTTCTTCCTCAGTGGTCCAGCCATAATGCTCCAAGTCCCCATAGACCTTCGGGTCTGCAAGGTAATCAACCACGTAGCTTTCTCCCTCCGAATCTTGGGACGACATATTGCTCTGATCTGCGGCAGAAACAACTCGAAACAAAGACAGAAGATGTTTGCGTGATACGGTGGTCAAAACCTTCGGGAGAATAAATAATGAATTTTTTCCGACCAAAAGAAGTGTTGTGCAAGAAAACAGAGTGTGGAGAGCACACGAGGTGCCCACGAGGCAGGGGGGCGCGCCTAGTAGGGTAGGGCGCGCCCTCCACCCTCGTGGACACCTCGTGTCCTTCCCGTACTAGTTCTTATTTTCCTATTTTCTTAAATATTCCAAAACAGAGAAAAATGCTATTAGAATTGTTTTGGAGTCGGTCCACTTACCGTACCACATACCTATTCCTTTTCGGAGTCCGAGACGTTCTGGAAAGTGTCTCTTATGTATTCCTCCGGGGTTATGGTTTCAATAATATTAGTTTCAACATTTATTGTGTTACCTGAGATATAATGTTTGATTCTTTGGTCGTTCACCACCTTCGGATTTGTGCCTTCGAAGTTGTTGATTTTTATGGAACCGGAACGATAGACCTCCTCGATAACATAAGGGCCTTCCCATTTAGAGAGAAGTTTTTCTGCAAAAAATCTTAAATGAGAGTTGAAAAGCAACACATAATCACCTACATTAAACTCACGCTTTTGTATCCTTTTGTCATGCCATCTTTTAACTTTTTCTTTAAACAGCTTGACATTCTCGTATGCTTGGGTTCTCCATTCATCAAGTGAGCTAATATCAAATAACCTCTTCTGACTGGCAAGTTTGAAATCATAGTTGAGCTCTTTAATAGCCCAATATGCCGTATGTTCAAGTTCGAGAGGTAAGTGACATGCTTTTCCATAAACCATTTTATACGGAGACATACCCATAGGGTTTTTATATGCAGTTGTATAGGCCCATAATGCATCATCAAGTTTCTTGGACCAATTCTTTCTAGATCTATTAACAGTCTTTTGCAAAATTAATTTGAGCTCTCTATTACTCAATTCTACTTGACCACTAGACTGTGGGTGATACGGAGATGCAATTCTATGATTAACATCATACTTAGCAAGCATTTTACGAAAAGTACCATGAATAAAATGTGAACCACCACGAGTCATTAAGTATCTAGGGACTCCAAACCTCGGGAAAATAACTTCTTTAAGCATCTTAATAGAGGTGTTATGATCAGCACTACTAGTTGGAATAGCCTTTACCCACTTAGTAACGTAATCAACAACAACTAAAATATGTGTATACCTATTAGAGGCAGGAAACGGTCCCATATAATCAAAGCCCCAAACATCAAACGGTTCAATAACAAGAGAATAATTCATAGGCATTTCTTGACGTCTACTAATATTACCAATTCTTTGACATTCATCACAAGACAAGACAAACTTACGGGCATCTTTGAAGAGAGTAGGCCAATAAAAATCGGATTGCAATACCATATGTGCAGTTCTATTTCCAGCATGGTGTCCTTCGTATGCCTCGCAGTGACACTTGCGTAGGATCTGTTCCTATTCATGCTCAGGTACACAACGTCTAATAACACCATCTACTCCTTTATAAAGGTGTGGGTCATCCCAGAAGTAATGTCTTAAATCATAAAAGAACTTTTTCTTTTGCTGGTATGTGAAACTAGGTGGTATAAATTTAGCAACAATGTAATTAGCATAATCAGCATACCATGGAGCAGTACGAAGCATTTATGATAGCTAATTGTTCATCAGAAAAACTATCATCAATAGGTAGTGGGTCATCAGAAACATTCTCTAACCTAGACAAGTTGTCTGCAACGGGGTTCTCAGCTCCCTTTCTATCAATAATATGCAAATCAAATTCTTGAAGTAGGAGAACCCATCTAATAAGTCTAGGTTTAGCATATTTCTTTTCCATAAGATATTTAATAGCAGCATGATCAGTGTGAATAGTTACTTTAGAATCAACAATATAAGGTCTGAACTTATCACAAGCAAATACAACTGCTAAGAATTCTTTTTCAGTGGTAGCATAATTTCTCTGAGCAGTGTCTAGAGTTTTACTAGCATATTGAATAACATTTAGTTTCTTATCAACTCTTTGTCCTAGGACAGCACCTACAACCTAATCGCTAGCATCACACATAGTTTCAAAGGGTAATTCCAATCAGGTGGCTGAACAATAGGCGCAGAAATCAAAGCTTTCTTAAGTATTTCAAATGCCTTTACACAATCATCATTGAAGACAAAAGGAATATCTTTTTGCAATAAATTAGTCAAAGGCCTAAAGATTTTAGAAAAGTCCTTAATGAACCTTCTATAAAAACTGGCATGACCCAGGAAACTTCATATACCTTTAATGTCCTTGGGACACGGCATCTTTTCAATAGCATCAACTTTAGCTTTATCAACTTCAATACCTCTTTCAGAAATTTTATGCCCCAAGACAATGCCTTCATTAACCATAAAGTGGCACTTCTCCCAATTCAAAATAAGACTAGTATCTTCACATCTCTACAAAACTCGTTCAAGGTTGCTCAAGCAATCATCAAAGGAGGATCCATAAACAGAGAAATCATCCATGAATACCTCACAAATCTTTTCACAAAACTCAGAGAATATAGCCATCATGCATCTTTGAAAGGTAGCAGGTGCATTACATAAACCAAAAGGCATACGTCTATAAGCAAAAGTACCGAAAGGGCAAGTAAAAGTAGTCTTTGCTTGATTGTCCGCTAAAACAGGTATTTGAGAGGAACCAGAATAACCATCTAGAAAGCAGAAATGTGTATGTTTGGATAACCTTTCTAGCATTTGATCAATAAAAGGTAAAGAGTAATGATCTTTCTTAGTAGCTTTATTTAATTTGCGGAAATCAATTACCATCCTATAACCTGTAATAATTCTTTGCGGGATCAATTCATATTTATCATTAGGAATGACAGCAATACCTCCCTTCTTAGGGATACAATGAACAGGGCTTACCCACTGACTATCAACAACGGGATAGATTATACCTGCCTCAAGGAGCTTTAGTATTTCCTTTATTACCACTTCTTTCATCTTAGGATTTAACCGTCGTTGATGATCTCTAATTGGTTTGTCATCTTCTTCCAAATTTATTTTGTGTTGGCATAAAGTGGGACTAATGCCCTTAAGATCATCCAGAGTATATCCGATAGCAGCACGACGCTTCTTCAGAGTTTTCAATAATCTTTCCTCTTCCTGCTCTGAAAGGTTAGCACTAATAATATCAGGATATATCTTCTTTTCATCAAGATAAGCATATTTAAGAGTATCAAGTAATGGTTTAAGCTCAAACACGAGATCACCCTTGGGTGGAGGAGGATCCCCTAGGATTTCAACAGGCAAGTTGTGTTTCAAAATAGGTCCCTGTTTAAAGAATACTTCATCTATTTCCCTTCTTTCATTCATAAACATATAATTTTCATGGTCTAGCAAATATTGTTCTAACAGATCAGTAGGAGGCACGGAAATAGAAGAAGGCCAATAATTTCATCCTTACTAGGCAATTCTTTATCATGGGGTTGTCTATGAAATTTAGGAAAATTAAACTCATGAGACATATCTCCTAAGCTAATCGTAACAACATCCTTTTTGCAATCAATCTTAGCATTAACAATATTCAAGAAGGGTCTACCAAATATAATGGGACAAAACTCATCTTGTGGGGAACCAAGAACAAGAAAATCGGTAGGATATTTCACTTTCCCATGCAAGACTTCAACATCTCTAACAATCCCAATTGGTGAAATAGTATCTCTATTTGCAAGCTTAGTTGTAACATCATTTTCTTCTACCTCAGCAGGTGCAATATCATGCATAATTTCTTCATATAAGGAAAAATGTATTGCACTGGCACTAGCACCCATATCACATAAGCCATGATAACAATGATCTCATATTTTAATAGAAACTAGCGAGGTGACCCGTGCATTTGCGCGGCTAGATTTTTTTCATGTTGTTTAATTATAGCCATACCATAGTTGCTATATTACATTTAACCATGTGATTTATT
Organism: Triticum aestivum; assembly: GCF_018294505.1. Lineage (NCBI taxonomy): Eukaryota > Viridiplantae > Streptophyta > Magnoliopsida > Poales > Poaceae > Triticum > Triticum aestivum. The sequence goes on along the minus strand of NC_057798.1, from coordinate 749,305,399 downwards.
CTCAATCTGGTTCACTGACCTTGAGAATTTAGACACCAAAGCAACACATCATGAGGATTCTATATCCTTTAGAGAAATTTCAAATGAGAACCGATTGAGATATTGATGGCTCATAGAAATAATTTCCTTTTTTCATCGCTGTATCTTATCATCAGTGGTATTGCAATTAGGTTCCATTACTGAAATGACATGCATTGACATGTACTGACACATGCAGTCTTGCTCTAATTAGTTATGTATTCATATTCACCAAAAATTGCTAGAACAATATGTGTTTTCCAACTCTTGCATATATATGTATACCTTGCCTTTATCAAATCGTGCATGTAGTATATGCAACATGACTTACCTTTCTTTCATCGTGCTAGTGATTGTTGCTCCAAATTGTGTTATTTCCCGCAGCTGAAAAGACTTACTACATACTGGTGCACTTTCCTCATTTCTGTTTGTCAATCCCACACGATCTGTCAATTCTTCTTATGTGATGTCATCTACATGACTTTTTACTCGAACATGCACATGGCAGTTTTGTCAAATCGTGTCTATATTCTTACCGAGTTGTATTTTTTAGCATAATTCATTGCATACTTGAGTTGCCATTGTTGCTAATACTTACTCTCACAATCACTTTAATCATAGTTGATGTTTTACACCATGGTCAAGTTTCTTGGCCCATTTGACTTCCCTATATAGGGCAATATAATCATGAGAGGAAATAGTAGGCCTAGCTCTGTAACAGGGGTGGATATGCAATCTCATCAGTTAACAAACAATGCAATGTAGTTTACGTACCATCCGGGTAGCATGATTAAAATAACTTATTGTGCCGTTTTTGCTTAACAAACATAAGGTACATGTTTTCTAATTATATCTTTAGTTTGGTAGTGAATGTTTATTTCATTGATCGTTAAGAGAATGATAATCACATGAAGACTGAATTTGGCTGGTTAACGTCCTATATTTTGTAAAAGATGAAGTATACTCCACATGAATTTTTAGCCACAGCAAAAATTTTATTTCCATCAGACAATACATCACCTGGAGATATTAGGAGAGATTGCCGATTCTATTGCCGGGTGTGAGGCATGCCTTATGCTTCCACTTCATCGATCATTACTTTCCGCAACTATGGGCTTCACATGAACACAATTGAGACACAATCTGCTATACTCTGTCGAACTCATGTTATTTTTTTTTCTCAGTATATTGTCAAACCTGTGTACATTGACACATCTAGATAAGCCATGCACGTTGACTCATAATTTTATTTTGTTTTAATTTTTGGTTTAAGCTCATATTCATAAATCTTTCATATAAAGTTTATTATATAAATAAGTAGGTTTAAATCATACATTTAGTCACTATCCAAACAATAAAAAAATGATTTTTAGTATCTCAACCTGGTGCCAAAAATTCATGGCCAGCTATAACATGGCTAAGCACTCACGTATGAAACAAATTTGTTTAATCTAATGACGGCGGACATCATTGCATGCAACCGCCGGTCTACTACTCCTGCATGCAATCATACTGTGCTCTTTTTTAAATGAACACTGCACCGTTTTAGAATCAGACTCCACCGCTCCTATTTTTCAGCTCGACACTACGGCCTTTTACTATCGGATTGCACCATGTTTAGCAATTCATCACGACTTTTGGTACATTAATTTGGCTCGACGTGGGCACGTGTCAGCTGGAAAGATTGTACATGTCAACGTTCCACATTGACGTTTCCATTTTATTCTTGTTTGAGTTGTGGAAAAGAAATGCATATTCTTTTTTCTGGATCATGCAAGATTTTTCTCTGCAACAGTATTTTTACCAATAAAGATAGTTTTAATACATGTCAATGTATTCGATTTGAAAAGAAATCTGATATTGCAGTGCATCCAACATGGATACTTTCCAAATTTATCTCAGCAGTAATTGCTTTTTTTTAAATGCTTGTAGCAGTAGGCAGCACGTTCTTTTCTCCCTTCTTTTCTTTCCTATAAGGGACATGCAACGCTTTCACGTCGTATATGTGCTGGACTCTGTTTTTTTTAGGAAATACGTGCTGGACCCTAAGGCATATGTGTCTGTCCGACAACCTTTTCTAGAAAAACTTAGTTGTAGTTTGGCAGCACTTTTCTCTCTCTCCCCCTCTCTTCTTTTCTTTCCAATTAGAACATGCGACGCTTGCACCCCATACATGTGCTGGACTCTAAAACGTACATACATGTGTCTCCTGGAACGTTTTGTACAAAAACATACTTGTACTTTTTTTCTCTTCTTTTCCTACTTCTTATTCATGCACCTTGTACGTGTCAGTTCAATATATATAACTTTTAGGTGTAACGTACTATCTTTCAATCTTAACCATAAATATTATTAATCAACGATGTATATTATTTTAGTATATGTGGAAGAACGTGGTGTCTTATTTGTCTTCTGTATTATGTATATAATAGATAATAGGCATGCCTACAACAGGTCTGTGTTTCTTAGCATCGGGTCTAGCAATATTAGCAGCTTCATCACAGAAATAAATAACATGCCCATCAATATTATCGGCCAAGAGATCTTTAAGCATAGCAATACTAGGTTCAACTTTAATTTTCTCAGGAGGTGTATATGTTCTAGTATTACTTATGAACCACAGATGAAGCTTTAGCATGATCCTTTATCCTAACAGGGAAATGTGGTTTCTCAACATAAGTAGTAGGAACAATAGGATCATTATAAGTGATAATCTTTTCTTCAACTGTAATAGGTGCAACTACTTTTACTTCAGTGGGAGGATTATATTTAAACCACTTCTACTTAGGGAGATCAACGTGAGTAGCAAATGATTCACAGAAAGAAGCTACTATCTCAGAGTCAAATCCATATTTAGTGCTAAATCCATGAAAAACATCGGTATCCATAAAAGATTTAACACAATCAAACTTAGGTGTCATACCTGACTCCTTACCATCGTCAGAATCCCAATCTTCAGAGTTGCGTTTAATTATTTCCAATAAATCCACTTGAATTCAATAATCTTCATCATATAAGAGTCAGCACAAGAAGTATCGAGCATGGTGCAATTGTTGAGAGAAAGCCGAGCATAAAATTTTTGAATGATCATTTCTCTTGAGAGCTCATGATTGGGGCATGAATATAACATTAACTTAAGCCTCCCCCAAGTTTGAGCGATACTTTCTCCTTCGCGAGGCCAAAAATTATATATATAATTATGATCACGATGAACAAGATGCATAGGATAAAACTTCTGGTGAAATTCCAATTTCAATCATTTAAAGTCCCAGGATCTCATATCATCACATAGCCTATAACATGTAAATGCGTCTCCCTTCAAAGATAAAGGGAAGACCTTCTTCTTAACAACATCATCGGGCATACCTGCAAGCTTAAATAATCCACAAACTTCATCCACATAGATAAGGTGTAAATCGGGATGCAATGTTCCATCTCCTTCAAAGGGATTAGCTAGCAGTTTCTTTACCATACCCGAAGGAATTTCAAAGTAAACATCTTCAGTAGGTTCAGTAGGTTCAGTAGGTTGAGGAGCAACTCTTTGCTCTACTGGTCGGGGTGAAGATACCCCGAACAAGCCCCTCAAAGGATTAGTTTCCATAGTAATAAGTGACAGTAAATTCCAACACACTATATAAATGTTTCCTTACCAAGTTCCACTCACCAAAAGCGCTTCACTCCCCGGCAACGGCGCTAGAAAAGAGTCTTGATGACCCACAAGTATAGAGTGTCGAACCCAACGAGGAGCAGAAGGAAATGAGAAGCGGTTTTCAGTAAGGTATTCTCTGCAAGCATTGAAATTGTAGGTAACAGATAGTTTTGTGATAGGATAATTTGTAACGGGTAACAAGCAATGAAAGTAAATAAAGTGCAGCTAGATGGCCCAATCCTTTTTGTAGCAAAGGACAAGCCTGGACAAGTTCTTATAATGAGAAAAGCGCTCCCGAGGACACATGGGAATTATCGTCAAGCTAGTTTTCATCACGCTCATATGATTTGCGTTCGTTACTTTGATAATTTGATATGTGGATGGACCGGTGCTTGGGTACTGCCCTTTCTTGGACAAGCATCCCGCTTATGATTAACCCCTATTGCAAGCATCCGCAACTACAAAAGAATTATTAAGGTAAACCTAACTGAGGGAGTCCTGGACTAGGGGGTGTCCGGATAGCCGAACTATCATCATCGGCCGGACTCCAAGACTATGAAGATACAAGATTGAAGACTTCGTCCCGTGTCCGGATGGGACTTTCCTTGGCGTGGAAGGCAAGCTTGGCGATACAGATATGTAGATCTCCTACCATTGTAACCGACTCTGTGTAACCCTAGCCCTCTCCGGTGTCTATATAAATCGGATGGCTTTAGTCCGTAGGACGAACAACAATCATACCATAGGCTAGCTTCTAGGGTTTAGCCTCCTTGATCTCGTGGTAGATCTACTCTTGTAATACCCACATCATCAATATCAATCAAGCAGGACGTAGGGTTTTACCTCCATCAAGAGGGCCCGAACCTGGGTAAAACTTCATGTCCCTTGTCTCCTGTTACCATTCGCCTAGACGCACAGTTCGGGACCCCCTACCCGAGATCCGCCGGTTTTGACACCGACATTGGTGCTTTCATTGAGAGTTCCTCTGTGTCATCACCGATAGGCTCGATGGCTTCTTTGATCATCAACAACGACGCAGTCCAGGGTGAGACCTTCCTCCCCGGACAGATCTTCGTATTCGGCGGCTTTGCACTGCGGGCCAATTCGCTTGGCCATCTGGAGCAGATCGAAAGCTACGCCCCTGGCCGTCAGTCAGATTTGGAAGTTTGAACTTCACGGTTGACATCCGCGGGGACTTGATCTTCGATGGATTCGAGCCACAGCCGAGCGTGCCGCACTGTCACGACGGGCATGACTTAGCTCTGCAGCCGGACAGTAACCTGGAGGCCGCACACGAGTCCACTCCGATCTTCAATTCGGAGCCGGCTGTGTAGATCGAGGACGGGTGGCTAGACACCGCCTCGGGGGATGCAACCTCTACGGTGATAGAGCCGAACACTGACCTTGTCCCTGATGAAGCTCGTGACTCTGAGGTGCCGGACTCCTTGCCGAACTCCGAACCTCCCGCGCCCCCTCCAATCGAATCCGATTGAGCGCCGGTCATGGAGTTCACCGCTGCGGACATCTTTCAGCACTCACCTTTCGGCGACATCTTAAGTTCGCTAAAGTATCTCTCATTATCAGGAGAGCCCTGACCGGACTGCGGTCAGGACGTTTGGGATGCGGACGACGAAGAAATTCAAAGCCCACCCACCACCCACTTAGTAGCCACTGTCGACGATCTAACCGACATGCTAGACTTCGACTCCGAAGACATCGACGGTATGGACGACGATGCCGGAGACGACCAAGAACCAGCACCTACTGGGTACTAGAAAGCCACCTCATCATATGACATATACATGGTGGATATCCCAAAGGATGGGAATGGCGAAGGAACAACGGAGGATGACCCCTCCAAGAAACAGCCCAAGCGCCAGCGTCAGCGGCGCCGCTCTAAATCCCGCCACAACAAGAATGAAGATTCCGGCACCGGAGATAATAACACCCCAGACAGTGCCGAAGACAACCCCCTCCAGCAAGATTCAGCGCAGGAGGACAGAGACGCCAGCCCTCATGAGAAAGCAGCAGACGAAGAAGTAGAGGATTACATGCCTCCCTCCGGAGACGAGGCAAGCCTCGACGACGACGAATTCGTCGTGCCTGAGGATCCCGTCGAACAAGAGCGTTTTAAACGCAGGCTTATGGCCACGGCAAACGGCCTCAAGAAAAAGCAGCAACAACTTAGAGCTGATCAAGATCTGCTAGCCGACAGATGGACTGAAGTCCTTGCGGCCGAAGAGCATGAGCTCGACCGCCCCTCCAAAAGCTACCCTAAACGCAAGCTGCTCCCCCGATTAGAGGAGGAGGCATATGAACCTGCATCACCAGCAGACAATACGGCTGACCGACCACCCCGTGGCCGCGACAGAGAGGCCTCTAGGCACCGTACCCCGGCATCGCTCGAAAAGCACAAGGCCACAGGGGAATGCTCTGGACTTGCGAGATATATTGGAGGACAAGGCAAGACAATCAAGATCGATCTATGGATCACGTGGGTGCCCCATGATACGCGACGACAACCGTCACGCCAGACACAGTAAGTCCGGCCGGGCCGAACAAAATATACAAAGCTCTTTTGAACTCCGTCATGATATCGCCCAATACAGAGGTGCCGCACACCCACTATGCTTCACAGATGAAGTAATGGATCATCAAATCCCCAAAGGGTTTAAACCCGTGAACATTGAATCTTATGATGGCACAACAGACCCCGCGGTTTTGATCGAGGACTATCTCCTTCATATCCACATGGCCCGCGGTGATGATCTCCACGCCATCAAATATCTCCCACTCAAGCTTAAAGGACCAGCCTGGCATTGGCTTAACAGCTTGCCAGCAGAGTCAATTGGGAGTTGGGAAGACCTGGAAGCCGCATTCCTCGATAACTTCCAAGGCACATACGTGCGACCACTAGACGCTGATGACCTAAGCCATATAATTCAGCAGCCAGACGAATCGGCCAGACAATTCTGGACACGGTTCTTAACCAAGAAAAATCAAATCGTCGATTGTCCGGATGCGGAGGCCCTCGCGGCTTTCAAACATAACATCCACGATGAGTGGCTTGCCCCACACCTGGGACAGGAAAAGCCGAAATCCATGGCAGCCCTCACATCACTCATGACCCGCTTCTGTGCGGGTGAGGACAGCGGGCTAGCACGCAGCAACAACCTCAGTAAAAATTCTAGCAGTCCGGATATCATGGACCGCAATGGCAGGCCGCGTCGCAACAAAAACAAACGCCACATTAATGGTGACAATAGTGAGGATACGACAGTCAATGCCAGATTCAGAGGCTCTAAACCCGGTCAACGGAAAAAGCCATTCAAAAGAACTACTCCGGGTCCGTCCAATTTGGACCGAATACTCGACCGCTCGTGCTAGATACACGGCACCCCCGAAAAGCCAGCTAACCACACCAACAGGGACTGTTGGGTATTCAAGCAGGCAGGCAAGTTAATTGTCGAAAACAACGACAAGGGGCTGCATAGCGACGACGAGGAAGAGACCCGACCGCCGAACAATAGAGGACAGAAGGGTTTCCCCCCACAAGTGCGGACGGTGAACATGATATACGCAACCCACATACCCAAAAGGGAGCGGAAGCATGCACTCAGGGATGTATACGCGATGGAGCCAGTTGCCCCGAAGTTCAATCCATGGTCCTCCTGCCCAATCACTTTTGACAGAAGGGACCACCCCACCAGCATCCGCCACGGCGGATTCGCCGCATTGGTTTTAGACCCAATCATTGATGGATTTCACCTCACCAGAGTCCTGATGGACGGCGGCAGCAGCCTGAACCTGCTTTATCAGGATACAGTGTGCAAAATGGGCATAGACCCCTCAAGGATTAAACCTACAAAGACGACCTTTAAAGGCGTCATACCAGGTGTAGAGGCCAATTGTACAGGCTCAGTTACACTGGAAATGGTATTCGGATCCCCAGATAACTTCCGAAGCGAAGAGTTAATCTTCGACATAGTTCCGTTCCGCAGCGGCTATCATGCTCTGCTCGGACGCACCGCGTTTGCAAAGTTCAACGAGGTACCACACTATGCATACCTTAAGCTCAAAATGCCAGGCCCTCGAGGAGTCATCACGGTCAACAGAAACACTGAACGCTCTCTCTGAACGGAGGAACATACAGCGGCTCTCGCGGCAGAAGTACAGTGCAGCCTCTTAAGGCAATTCTCGAGTCCGGCTGTTAAGCGACCGGACACGGCTAAACGTGCCCGGAGTAACCTACAACAAGACCACCTGGCACGTTTCGAGCACGCGTAGCAATGCGGCCCCAACCCCAGCCCCTACAAAATTTCAAGACGGGTCCTTCGCGTACATCATTACGCTTTGAAGATACCATGGGCATAGGGGGAGGGGCACGACCACGATAGGCCCAGAATGCGGCTTAACCACACCAGGGGCTCTCAAGTGTGTCGTTCTTTTTTCTTTTCTTTTTTTACCCACAGGACCCCATTCACCAGAGGCCCTGTCCGGCAGTAGACCTGCCGAACTCATGATGCAACAGCCAGGGAAGGAGAATGGCTACGACGAATATCCAGGTGGTCTCCATTATGAGCATTAAATCTGTTTTATACACCATTCCGCAGCCTACCCCTAGAGGGGGACATGTTTAATAGTCCCATCCCTTGCTTATCGCACCATTTGTATTGTTCTACATTCACAGCAGTATTTCTTGAATAAACAATGCACCTTTTTGCTTACAATTGCATTCCTTTCTTATACATATGTTCATTTATGACATGTTGCATCCGTACACTTTGGTACGGCTAAATACACCAGGGGCTTATGTTTCCCGCATCATGGTGCGATAAGTCCGAACACTTTCACAAGTGCGGCACCCCGAACTTATAGCATTATATGCATCGGCTCCGAATCATGTCTTGGGTCAATAGTTGGGTTTGCCCGGCTCCCATGTTTTGGTACCTTATGTTCTGTTGTATCGGCTAAGGTAGCACTGGGAGAACCACTGCGATTGCGCCCCAGTTGAGCTGGGCGAGCGCCTCAGTGGAGAAAGCTAAAACTGACCGTCATGATGAGGCGAGAGCCGGTCGCTGTTCGAGAGGTTTTTTCGAGTCCCTAAAGACTTATGCCGCTTAGAGCGAGGAACCGGCTTTGTCCGGCCCAGGCGTGGATAGCGCCCCAAATTCGGCCTTCTGAACACTAGGGGCTTCGTCGAAATTTAAAATTATAGAATTCTATGGCTAAGTGAGAGTGTTCAAGCATTATAAGTCCGGTTGCCTTGTTCGTTGTGTTGAGCGCCTCCCTAGATGGACCCAAAAATGGGAACAAGAGTGCTCAAATTTATCCCGAACACCCCAGCCCTCGTGGCATGGGGGGCGAAGCCGACGACTTGCCATCTCTCAGATTTGATAAACGGCCGCACAGTAGGTAATATTTTAAATTAACAAGCATTGCTTAGCGCATATGAACAAAGTTTTCAGCGCACAGGATACCAAAATGCGAGTCTACTCAAATATTACATCTTTGGAGCACTCACCCGCAATAGTGCGGGCACCCTTCAGAACAGTCTTATAATACATCTCGGGAGTACGATACTCCTTGCCCAGCGGTGGCGCATCCGTCACAAGCTTCTCAGCATCCATCTTGCCCCAGTGCACCTTTGCGCGGGCAAGGGCCTGATGGGCACCTTCAATACAGGCGGAGTGCTTGATGACTTCAACCCATGGACACGCATCCACCAGCCGCCGCACCAGGCCGAAGTAGCTCCCAGGCACGGCCTCCTTAGGCCACAACCGAACTATGAGGCCCCTCATGGCCTGTTCGGCCACCTTGTGGAGCTCGACCAGCTACTTCAGCTGGTCGCTAAGGGGCACCGAATGTCCGGCCTCAGCATACTGAGACCAGAAGACCTTCTCCGTCGAGCTCCCCTCCTCAGCCCGATAGAAAGCGGCAGCATCGGACACACTGCAAGGAAGATCTGCGAACGCTCCTGGAAAGCTCCGAATTCGGGTAAGTGATAGGTAATTCACACTCACATGCTTACTTTGCATGAAAAATGCCTTACCTGCTGCTATTTTCTTCAACCCCTTGATTTCTTGGAGGGCCTTGTAGGCTTCGGCCTTAGTGGCTTTGGCACTCTCAAGAGCCGATGCAAGCTCAGACTCTTGAGTCTTCGAGTCACGCTCCAGGCTCTCATGTTTTTCCACGAGATCCTGGAGCTCTTGCTGTACCTCCGCCACCCGCGCCTCCTGCTTCTCTCGCTCGGTGCGCTCCGCGGCCGCATTACGTTCGGCCGCGGATACCGCCTCCTTCAGGGTTGCCACCTCGGTCGTGGCACCTGCAATACCCATGTTATCCTTGTCAATTTTTTTGCAACCAAATCCTTTTCTGTAAGGTACAATCTTAATACGGTGTTATTCACCTTCCTTGTCCTAGAGCTGCTTCTTGGCACGGCCGAGCTCGTTCTCGGACCGCTCGAGGCTTTGCTTCAAAGTATTGACCTCCGCAGTCAGTGCGGCAGAGGTCAGCAGCACATCCTGCAACCCCATATTGACATATTTCATAACTCCTGCGTATATCTTTTTAGATCCTCAGTCCGGCTTTTCTTTCCGAATACCGAACTGAGCATCAGGGGCTACTATCTATGCAGTACTATTCTACATATATCAAAATTCTTACCTCAAAGCCTGTTAGAAGGCCGCTGCAGGCTTCGGTCAGCCCGCTCTTGGCGAGCTGGACCTCTTGAATCACCGCACTCATGAAGGTGCGATGTTCCTCTTCGATGGAGGCGCCGTTGAGTGCCTCCAGCAAGCTATCCGGCGCCTCCGGTTGGACGAAGGCCGCTGGCGTCGCGGTCTTGCCCTTCTTACGAAGGGGCCGCCCGTCGGACTCCGGAGCCACTTCAGGTTCCGGTGCGGAGTCCGGCGCAAAGTCCGGGAGGTTGCCCTGCGGCACCTCCGGGGCGTCCCCCTCCTGGCGGGTCCCTTCCCGGGATCCCACCTCGGCTTCGTCCGCATCACGGGGGGTGGAGGCGGTCGGAAGGGAATCCAGACCGATGCACCCAAGGACCCGCTCGACAAAGCAGGAAAATCATCCTTGGGCGGACTGCAGGATTGTATGCGGCATTAGAAAGACACTATGTGGCAAAAAGAAAAACCATGAAGTTATTCGGGAGTCCGGATACTTACGATCTCGCCAGGGGCTTGGCCCTTGGAGGCCAATCCTCGTCGTCATCACTGGCATTGGCGGAGCAGTCTGAGGGAAGAGTCTTTACCTTCTTGGACCCTTCGGCCTCCCTCGTTGGGGAAGCCTTCCTTTTCTTCCCTCCCCCCGCTGGGGGAGAGGCCTTCTTCTTCTCCTCCTCGCCTTTGTGGGAGGAGTCTGCCTCGGAGTCATCGTCCGATGACACCTGAAAACGGGAACTCTTCCGAGTGCCCGTGGCCTTCTTCTTGGCCTTCTTCTCCGGCGCCACGTGGGGTGCCGGAGCCAGCAGCCCCGTTAAGCGGGCGTCCGGTGGGTCCTCTGGCAATGGGGCCGGACAGATAGTCTGTTCAGCCTTCTTCAGCCAGTCCTGTAAAAGGAGAGGGAGTTTAGATCCCGCATAGAGTCAAACTATGGAAAAAAAGTGTCCCGTAAAGGGCAAAATCACTTACCTCGCTAGCCAGACGCTGCGAGCTAAATCCGCGATCTTCTTACGTAGTGTCGAAGAGCCCGCTCAAAGTCTGGTGCTGCGCCGAATCGAACTCCCACATACTGAAGCCCCGTCGTTGGCATGGGAGAATCCGGCGGATAAGCATGACCTGGACTACGTTGACAAGCTCGAGCTTCTTGTTCACTAGCTTTTTGATGCAGGCTTGGAGTCCGGTCAGCTCCTCCGAATCACCCCATGCCTGGCCGCTCTCTTTCCAGGAGATGAGCCGTATGGGGATGCCAAATCTGAATTCGGGGGGCCGCTGCCCATTCAGGGTCACGCGGCTCGGTGATGTAGAACCACACCGATTGCCACCCCTTAATGGTTTCCACGAAAGTGCCCTCAAGCCAAGTAACGTTGGGCATCTTGCCCACCATGGCGCCTCCACACTCCACTTGGCTGCCCTTTACCACCTTCGGCTTGATACTGAAGGTCTTGAGCCACAAGCCGAAGTGGGGCTGGATGCAGAGGAAAGCCTCACACACGACGATAAATGCCGAGATATTGAGGATAAAATTCAGGGCCAGATCATGGAAATCCAGGCCGTAGTAGAACATGAGCCCCCGGACAAAGGGATGGAGTGGGAAGCCCAGTCCGTGGAGGAAATGGGGAAGAAATACTACCCTCTCGTGGGGCCTAGGGGTGGGGATAAGCTCTCCCTCGTCGGGGAGCCGGTGCGCGATGTCGCTGGACAGATATTGAAGGAAATATGCCCTAGAGGCAATAATAAAGTTATTATTTATTTCCTTATTTCATGATAAATGTTTATTATTCATGCTAGAATTGTATTGACCGGAAACATAATACATGTGTGAATACATAGACAAACAAAGTGTCACTAGTATGCCTCTACTTGACTAGCTCGTTAATCAAAGATGGTTATGTTTCCTAACCATGAACAATGAGTTGTTATTTGATTAACGAGGTCACATCATTAGTTAAATGATCTGATTGACATGACCCATTCCATTAGCTTAGCACACGATCGTTTAGTATGTTGCTATTGCTTTCTTCATGACTTATACATGTTCCTATGACTATGAGATTATGCAACTCCCGTTTGCCGGAGGAACACTTTGGGTACTACCAAACGTCACAACGTAACTGGGTGATTATAAAGGAGTACTACAGGTGTCTCCAATGGTCGATGTTGAGTTGGCGTATTTCGAGATTAGGATTTGTCACTCCGATTGTCGGAGAGGTATCTCTGGGCCCTCTCGGTAATACACATCACATAAGCCTTGCAAGCATTACAACTAATATGTTAGTTGTGAGATGATGTATTACGGAACGAGTAAAGAGACTTGCCGATAACGAGATTGAACTAGGTATTGGATACCGACGATCGAATCTCGGGCAAGTAACATACCGATGACAAAGGGAACAACGTATGTTGTTATGCGGTCTGACCGATAAAGATCTTCGTAGAATATGTAGGAGCCAATATGGGCATCCAGGTCCCGCTATTGGTTATTGACCGGAGACGTGTCTCGGTCATGTCTACATTGTTCTCGAACCCGTAGGGTCCGCACGCTTAAGGTTACGATGACAGTTATATTATGAGTTTATGCATTTTGATGTACCGAAGGTTGTTCGGAGTCCCGGATGTGATCACGGACATGACGAGGAGTCTCGAAATGGTCGAGACATAAAGATTGATATATTGGAAGCCTATGTTTGGACATCGGAAGTGTTCCGGGTGAAATCGGGATTTTACCGGGTTACCGGGAGGTTACCGGAACCCCCCGGGAGCCATATGGGCCTTCACGGGCCTTAGTGGAAAGGAGAAAGGGGCAGCCCAAGGGGGCTGCGCGCCTTCCCCCTTCCCCTAGTCCTATTAGGACTAGGAGAGGTGGCCGGCCACCCCTCTCCCTCTTTTCCCCTTGGGAATCCTAGTTGGAATAGGATTGGGGGGGGAGTCCTACTCCCGGTAGGAGTAGGACTCCTCCTGCGCCTCTCTCTCTTGGCCGGCGCCCCCTCCCCCCTTGGCTCCTTTATATACTGAGGTAGAGGCACCCCAAAGACACACAAGTTGACACAAGTTGATCCACGTGATCTATTCCTTAGCCGTGTGCGGTGCCCCCTGCCACCATATTCCTCGATAATACTGTAGCAGAGTTTAGGCGAAGCCCTGCTGCTGTAGTTCATCAAGATCGTCACCACGCCGTCGTGCTGACGAAACTCTTCCCCGACACTTTGCTGGATCGGAGTCCGGGGATCGTCATCGAGCTGAACGTGTGCTCGAACTCGGAGGTGCCGTAGTTTCGGTGCTTGATCGGTTGGATCGAGAAGACGTACGACTACTTCCTCTACGCCGTGTCATCGCTTCCGCAGTTGGTCTGCGTTGGGTACGTAGACAATACTCTCCCCTCGTTGCTATGCATCACATGATCTTGCGTGTGCGTAGGAAATTTTTTGAAATTACTACGAAACCCTTCAGATATCCGGCGCTGCGCAGCTTCTGGATGTGCCCCTCCGTAACGGAGGAGGCCATCCACTTGACTCCCGCTCTGGACATAGTTGGAGAAGGTTGAGGTGAGATGTGCGGACTTGGGCGCTGGAGCTCGAGTTCGCGGAGATGGATAAGCCAAGGAGGAAGAAGGTGCAGGTAAAAGGGTTGGATCTTTATCCCCTTATATGGGTGGACGGAAACATGCGTCCCCATCGGCCTGATAAAACTCGCTTATCTCCCAAGCACCGCAATCAATGGCGCGGTTGGGGTACCCACGTCCGTATTGATGGGAATCCCGGAATAAGGGGAACACGATCTCTACTTCGACAAGACGTGCCAAGGAAACCGATTCGCTAAACACGCTGAGGTGGTACAATAAAAACGATTCGAGTAAAGGCTTGGTAGTGGTGTGACGTCACGCCACCAAATACGTCAGCAGATTGAACTTGTGTAAATATTATTCTCTCTACGCTGGTATGTGGAATTTATTTTGCAGAGCCGGACACTATCCTGGTGTTCACAATCTTCTATAAATTATTCGGAGAAGGAACCCACCTTGAAATGCCGAAGACAATATGCGCGCCGGACTCGTCGTCATTGAAGCCTGGTTCAGGGGCTACTAAGGGAGTCATGGACTAGGGGGGTGTCCGGATAGCCGAACTATCATCATCGGCCGGACTCCAAGACTATGAAGATACAAGATTGAAGACTTCGTCCCGTGTCCGGATGGGACTTTCCTTGGCGTGGAATGCAAGCTTGGCGATACGGATATGTAGATCTCCTACCATTGTAATTGACTCTGTGTAACCCTAGCCCTCTCTGGTGTCTATATAAACCGGATGGCTTTAGTCCGTAGGACGAATAACAATCATACCATAGGCTAGCTTCTAGGGTTTAGCCTCCTTGATCTCGTGGTAGATCTACTCTTGTAATACCCACATCATCAATATCAATCAAGCAGGACGTAGGGTTTTACCTCCATCAAGAGGGCCCGAACCTGGGTAAAACTTCGTGTCCCTTGTCTCCTGTTACCATCCGCCTAGACGCACAGTTCGGGACCCCCTACCCGAGATACGCCGGTTTTGACACCGACACTAACCATATCATGAAACATATGGATCCAAATCAGCCTCTTAGGAAGCAACTCATAAACCAGGGTTTAAGCTTCCGTCACTCTAGCAACCCATCATCTACTTATTACTTCCCAAAGCCTTCCTCTAGGCCCAAATAATGGTGAAGTGTCATTTAGTCGATGTTCACATAACACCAATAGAGGAGAGACAACATACATCTCATCAAAATATCGAACGAATACCAAATTCACATGACTAATAATAGCAAGACTTAACCCATGTCCTCAGGAACAAACATAACTAC
This sequence comes from Triticum aestivum, assembly GCF_018294505.1. Taxonomy (NCBI): domain Eukaryota; kingdom Viridiplantae; phylum Streptophyta; class Magnoliopsida; order Poales; family Poaceae; genus Triticum; species Triticum aestivum. Next base: position 749,290,225 of record NC_057798.1, on the reverse strand, counting down.
TCACAAAGCATATTCATGTTCATAATCAGAGGGGTATTAATATGCATTAAGGATCTGAACATATGATCTTCGACCAAATAAACCAACTAGCATCAACTAAAAGGAGTAATCAACACTACTAGCAACCAACAGGTACCAATCTGAGGTTTTGGTACAAAGATTGGATACAAGAGATGAACTAGGGTTTGAGAGAAGATGGTGCTGGTGAAGATGTTGATGGAGATTGACCCCCTCCCATGAGAGGATTGTTGGTGATGACGATGGTGATGATTTCCCCCTCCCGGAGGGAAGTTTCCCCGGCAGAACAACTCCGCCGGAGCCCTAGATTGGTTCCGCCAAGGTTTCGCCTCGTGGCGGCAGAGTCTCGTCCCGTAAGCTTGCTTATGATTTTTTTCCAGGGTAAAAGACTTCATATAGCAGAAGATGGGCACCGGAGGGCTGTCAGGGGGCCCACGAGGCAGGGGGCGCGCCCTGTAAGGGTGAGCGCACGCCCCACCCTCGTGGCCAGGGTGTGGGCCCCCTCTGGTACTTCTTCCGCTCAATAATTATCATTAATTCCAAAAATGACTTTCGTGGAGTTTCAGGACTTTTGGAGCTGTGCAGAATAGGTCTCTAATATTTGCTCCTTTTGCAGCCCAGAATCCCAGCTGCCGGCATTCTCCCTCTTCATGTTAAAGCTTGTAAAATAAGAAAGAATAGCCATAAGTATTGTGACATAACGTGAAATAACAGCCCATAATGCGATAAATATCAATATAAAAGCATGATGCAAAATGGACGTATCACCGCCTCGTGGCTCTTCTGACTTGCACTCCAAGTCTCCTCGGTGTCTTCTGGTCCAAGAAAAATCATCGTGAAGTTTTATTCCGTTTAAACTCCGTTTAGTATTCCTTTTCTGCGAAGTTCAAAAACAAGGAAAAACAGAAACTAGCACTGGGCTCTAGGTTAATAGGTTATTCCCAAAGATAATATAAAATAGCATATTATACATATAAAACATCCAAAACAGATAATATAATAGCATGAAACAATCAAAAAAATTGGATACGTTGGAGACTTATCAAGCATCCCAAGCTTAATTCCTGGTCGTCCTCGAGTAGGTAACGATAAAAACATAATTTTTGATGAGGAATGCTACCTAACATATTTATCCATGTAATTTTTATTATTGTGGCATGAATGTTCAGATCCATAAGATTCAAAACAAAAGTTTAATATTGACATAAAAATTATAATACTTCAAGTATACTAATAAAGCAATCATGTCTTCTCAAAATACTATGTGTCGGTGTCAAAACCAGCGGATCTCGGGTAGGGGGTCTCGATCTGTGCGTCTTAGGCTGATGGTAACATGAAGCAAGGGACACAATGTTTACCCAGGTTTGGGCCCTCTCGATGGAGGTAAAACCCTACTTCCTGCTTGATTAATATTTAAGATATGTGTAGTACAAGAGTAGATCTACCACGAGATCGTAGAGGCTAAACCCTAAGAGCTAGCCTATGATGGTATGATTGTAATTGTGATCGGCCTTCTAAGGACCATCCTCTCCAGTTTATATAGACACCGGAGAGCTAGGGTTTACATGGAGTCGGTTACAAGGAAGGAAACATAATATCCGGATCGCCAAGCTTGTCTTCCACGCAAAGGAGAGTCCCATCCGGACACGAGCCGAAGTCTTGAGTCTTGTATCTTGACGCTTCTATAGTCCGGACGATGTGTACAGTCCGGCTGTCCAGATACCCCCTTATCCAGGACTCCCTCAGTAGCCCCTGAACCAGGCTTCAATGACGATGAGTCCGGCGCGCAGTCTTGTCTTAGGAATTGCAAGGCGGGTTCCTCCTTCCGAATACTCCAAGGTTATTATCGAACACGTAGGCCGTGTCCGGATCTGCAAAATGATCTTCACATACCACCATAGAGAGAATGATACTTCAGCTGACAACCTTTTAGACGACGTGATATGTCATTACGGTCAGGTTATTATTCAAACCCTTTTTCTTTTCACAACCAGCCAGAGTGCGTATTGCGAGGTTTCCTCGACACGTCTTGTCAAAGCAGAGATCATGTCCCCTTATCACGGGATTCTCATCAATACGGGTATGGGTAATCCCCCCGTACCATCAATCGTGGCGCTTGGGAAGTAAGCGATTCTCAACAGGCTAGTGGGGAGGCGCACCGCTTTCACTGCCTCTATAAAGGGATAAGAGTTCCTCATTCTTACCCACGCCTTCTTCCTCCTCTGCCCACTCTTGCCTCCTCGAGCTCCAACGCCCTAGTCCAAGTCTTCTTCGCACAACTCAACATGTCCGGAGCAGGACGCAAATGGGTGGCTTCCACCGTGAAGGAGAAGAACATCGCAAATCTTCGGGCGGTCGGATACTTGGCCACAGACATAGCGCACCGGCTACCAGACGGCGGGCAGGTCATTCCAACTCAAGGACCCCATGAGAGGGTCGTGTTCCTTGCCCACTTCGTTTGTGGACTGGGTTTTCCACTCCACCCCTTCGTCTTTGGGCTCATGTTCTACTATGGGCTGGACTTCCATGATCTAGCCCCGAACTTCGTCCTCAACATCTCGGCGTTCATCGTCGCATGCGAGGCTTTCCTCCGCATCAAGCCTCATTTTGTCTTATGGCTGCAAACCTTCTGCGTGAAGCCGAAGATCGTAAGCGGCCAGCAAGGGGAGTGCGGAGGAACCATGGTGGGCAAAATGCCTAACGTCACCTGGCTTGACGGATCCTTTGCGGGAAACCGTGAAGGGGTGACAGTCGGGGTGGTTCTACATCACCTTGCCGCGCGACACCAACTGGGTGGCGGCCCCCGAGTTCCGATCTGGAACCCCTATGCGGCTCACCTCCTGGGAACAGAAGGGCCTGTTATGGGGCGAATCTACAGAGCTGACCGGACTCATCAACTGCATCAAGGGCACGAAGGACAAGAACATCAAGCTTGTCAACGTGATCCAGGTCATGCTTGTTCGCCGGATTCTGCCGTGCCAAAGGCAGGCATTTAATCTATGGGAGTTTGTCCCGGCCGAACACCAGACACTCCAGACGCTCTACGACATGAAGAACAAAAACGCGTGGAAGGTGTTATTCAAGGCCTCCATAGTACCTCCTCTCATAACCAAGGACCATGGGCTCCATGCCGCGCGGCACCCTATCCAGGTGAGTTCTCAGGCTGCCACTGGGTTCCGTTCTTCCCAATATATTCATGGGGAATTCCTAAGTGATTGTGTATATTTGTTCAGGAGTACGTGGAGATAGCGGAGCAGATAAACTATCCGGCTCCTCTGGTGGAAAGCCCGCTTCTGATCTCCTGACGAAGATGCTGGTCCCGGCGCCCTACAAGGGGCTGGAGAAGAAGGCCGATAAGAAGGCCCCAGTGACCCGAAAGGGTCTCCGGCGTAAGGCTGCGCCAAAAGCCTCGTCCGAAGAGGACGAGGAAGACTCCTCCAGCGAAGGGGAAGAAGGAGAAGAAGAGGAGACCACCCCATCCGGAAAGGATGGGGGGCCTGAGACGGCGGCCCAGGGGGCCAGGAGAGGCCCCCGGCGCAAGGCCGTCATACCCTTGTCGTCTGATGACGACGAGGCAGATTCCTCCTGCGGAGGTGGGGAGGAACAAGAAGAAACTCCACCTCCCTGTGTTGGGGGGGGGGAGAGGAAGGCCGCCCCGGTGGAAGAGACTGGGACGTCCAAGAAGGGAAAGGTGTCCCTTCCGGACTACTCCACCACCGCCGCTGATAGCGAGGAAGGGTGGCTGCCCAGGAAGAAGCCCCTGGTGCGATCGTAAGTATTCACACTCAATCATAATTTTGCTTCATAGTTTTGTTATAATGCCAAACTTGTATGCAGTCCAGCCAGGGCCCATCCCGAGGTGTCCTCTTCGGACGGGTCCTTGAGTTAGTCAGCAATGAACTCACTCTCGACGGCCACTTGTCCTCAGCCCACGGATGACACGGAGGTGTTGTCCCAAAGGCTCCCAGAGATGGGGGAGGTGGCCCTGGAGGCGCCTCAAGGCGGCGTTCCAGACGTTGGACTCGCAGGGTTCAAGATCCCCGCGGATCGTGTTGGTCAGAGCCGAAGTAAGTCAGACTCTCAGCCGAACACTGTCCCGGAGCCTTCAGTGGTTTCGGATTCAGGCGGGCAGCCCCTCGTTACGGAGGGAGGGCCGTCTGTATCGAGGACTTCCGTTGCGCCCGAGGCACCGGATTGTCTGCTAGAAGCTCTTCGTGGCGCTTCCATAGATGAAGAGCACCGTACTCTCATGAGTGCGGTGATTCAGAAGGTTTCGTCCGCCAAGAGCTGACTAACCGAAGCCTGCACCAGCCTACTGACAGGCTTTGAGGTAAGTAGTAAAAATGTGTGAAATTACCACCCGATAGGTAGTAGCCCCTGATACTCTGTTTGGTGTTCGGAAGGAAAAACCAAACGAAGGGTCAATTATAATCTGCAGGAGTCTAATAGTAAGTTTGAATGTGAATAAACAGGCTGTGCTGCTGGCCGCTGCCGCCTGTACGGCCGAAATCGCTGGCCTAAAGCAGGACTTGGAGCGAGCGCAGCGAGAGCTCGGCCTCGCGAGGAGGCAGCTCGAGGAGAGCAAAGGCGAATGATTCCCCTCTCTCATGTAGTAAAGTATAAATAAAATTTGATTATGCTAACGATGAAACGTCGTGATTTGGTAACAAAGGCCACCACCGAAGTGGCGTCTCTCAAGAAGGCGCTGTCCGAGGCCGAACACAAAGCGGCCTTGGAGCGCAAGGAGCGCAAAAAGCAAGAAGCCCGAGTGGGCGAAGTACAAGAAGAGCTCCAGGAGCTCGGCAAGAAGCTCGAGTCCGCAGAGCATGAGCTGAAAGCAAAAGAGGCCGAGCTTGCGAAGGCCCTTACAAATATAAAAGACGCCAAGGCCGAAGCCGATAGGGCACAGCAGGAGATCCAGGAGGCCAAAAAGATAACGGCGGGTAAGAAATTCTTTATGCAAAGCAAACATGTGGAGGAGGCGTTTCTTTTACTTACCAGAGTCCGGAGCTCTCCAGGGGCATTCGCAGATCTGCCACGTAGCATATCAGATGCCGCGGAGTTCTACCGTGCCCAGGAGGGGAGCTCAACGGAGAAGCTGTTCTGGTCCCAGTATGCTGGGGCCGAACATTCAACGCCTCTGAGTGACCAACTGAAGCAGTTGGTCGAACTCCACAAGGCGGCCGAAGTGGCTATGAAGGATCTCATAGTCCGGATATGGCCTGGTGAGCTTCTGCCCACCAGCTACTTCGGCCTAGTCAAGCGGATGGTGGATGCCTGTCCGTGACTGGAAGTCATCAAGCGATACGTTTGCATTGAGGGTGCCCGCCGGGCCCTTGCCCATGCAAAGGTGCATTGGGGAAAGCTGGATGCAGAGAAGCTGGTGAAGTACGGGCCGTCAGAGGGCAAGCCGCATCGCGTCCCCGAGAAGTATTATGATGGCGTTATGAAGGGTGCTTGCCTCGTGGCCGGTGAATGTACCAAAGACATAATTTTTGAATGAATTCACCTCTGTCATGTTTGTAATTTAAAGACAAAGTTACTTGCGCTATGTAGCACTTTGTTATTTAAAATATTACCTTCTGTGAGGCTGTTTATCAAATTCTGAAAGTAGGCCAGTCGTCAGCTTCCGCCCCCGTGTAACTAGTACTGGGGTGTTCGTGGAAAACCCGGACACTCTTTATCCAAATGTTTGGTCCCTTAAGGAGGTGTCCAGCGCAACGAACAAGGCAATCAGACTATACGGCTTTATAACCTTCACTTAGCCATAGAAGTCCACAATTTTAAATTTTGGCGAAGCCCCTAGAATCCGGAAGGCCGAATTGGGGCGCTATACACGCCTATATCGGACAAAGCAGAATTATCGCCTAAAGCGGAAAAATCTTTAAGGATTTTAAGACCTCTCAAACAGCGACCAGCTCTCACCACATCATGCCGGTCAGTTTTGTGCTTTCTCTACTGAGGTGCTCATCCGGAAGAACCAGGGCAGAATCGCAGTAGTTCTCCCTGCGCTACCTTAGCCAAATTAACGGAACATAAGGTACCAAAACAAGGGAGCCGGGCTATCCCAACTGTAGACCCAAGACATGATTCGGAGCTGATGCATATAATGCTATAAGTTCGGGGTGCCGCACTAATGAAAGTGTTCGGACTTGTCTTGCCGTATTATGGGGCGTCATAAGAAGCCCCTGGCAAACTAAGCTTACCAAAGTGTACGGATGCAAAATCAAATAGACATTTGTAGAAAAATGCTCAAATAAGAATAATAAGCTGACGCTATATATGGTCTCCCATTGATGAATAATACGTTTAAGCATATGTTTACAATGAATGCATTAAGCGGAGATAAATAGGATTATTTAACATATCCTATCCAGGGGAAGGCTACGTACAGATAGATAAAGTAGAAACAATGATCGAAAATAGATTCCACCTGGGTGTTTCCTGCTGTGCCCATAGCCTGTTGCCTCCTGGGTTTCCTCTCCTATGTAAGTCCGACAATCCGGCTCTTCTGGAGAAGCTGCACTAAAGCAATGTCCTTAAGGGTAAATGGAAAGGTTACGAAGCGATACCGTACTGTTGACTGAGCTACTGCTACGCCTCCGCCTGTGCCCATGATATTTTGAGTGCGTAATTGTGTACGCGTGGCACGAATGCTGCTTTGATGGGATTTGAGTGGAGGCCGGACTGCTAGTCATGCTCTTGGCGTGCCTGCTGATCCTGTTGCGGGGTGTTCCGCCCTCGCTTGACGGAGCTTGAGGTTGTCATCACCGGATTGGTGGTTTGTCGGAGGAGGCCACATTGTACTTCGGCCGCAAGGGCTGCAGTCTGCTCTTCCGTACGGAGAGAGCGGTCCATATTTCCGTTGACTGTTATGACCCCGCGCGGGCCTGGCATCTTGAGCTTGAGGTATGCATAGTGTAGTACCGCATTGAATCTAGCGAATGCGGTTCGTCCGAGCAGTGCGTGCTAACCACTGCGGAAAGGGACGATATCGAAGATTAGCTCTTCGCTTCGGAAGTTATCCGGAGATCCAAAGACCACTTCCAATGTTATAGAGCCCGTACAGCGGGCCTCTACTCCAGGAATGACACCTTTAAAGGTGGTTTTGGTGGGCTTAATCCTTGAAGGATCGATGCCCATTTTGCGCACTGTGTCCTGATAAAGCAGGTTCAGGCTGCTGCCTCCGTCCATAAGGACTCTTGTGAGGTGAAATCCGTCTATGATTGGGTCTAGAACCAATGCGGCTGAGCCGCCGTGACAGATGCTAGTGGGATGATCCCTATGATCAAAGGTGATTGGACAAGCCGACCATGGGTTGAATTTGGGGACGACTGGCTCCATCGCGTAGACATCCCGTAGTGCTCTCTTCCGTTCCCGCTTTGGGATGTGGGTGGCGTAGATCATGTTGACCATTTTCACCTCGGGGGGGGGGGGATTTCTTCTGTCCCCCCATGTTCGGACGCCGACGCTCCTCGTCATCATTGCTGTGTAGCCCATTGTCCTTGTTTTTGGCATTTATTTTGCCGGCCTGTTTAAATACCCAACAGTCTCTGTTGGTGTGGTTGGCTGGGTTGTCCGGGGTGCCATGAATTTGGCACGAGCGCTCCAGCATATGATCTAGATTGGACGGTCCCTGATTGTTGCGTTTGAATGGCCTCTTCCGTTGACCGGATTTGGATCCGCTGAATCTGGCATTGACCGCCGTGTCTTCGGTGTTGTCGCCGTTGTTCCGTCGCTTGTGTCTGTTGCACTGTAGCTTGCCATTGTTGTCACGAACGTCTGACGTGCCAGAATGTGGCGTAGTGCTGTTACGAGCCAACCAACTGTCCTCGCCCGTGCAAAAGCGGGTCATTAGTGTCGTGAGAGCTACCATAGACTTGGGTTTCTCCTGGCCGAGGTGTCGGGCGAGCTACTTGTCACGGATATTATGCTTGAAGGCCGCCAAGGCTTCGGCGTCTGGACAGTCGACTATTTGGTTCTTTTTAGTTAGGAACCGAGTCCAGAATTTCCTGGCTGATTCTTCGGGCTGTTGAGTAATGTGGCTCAAGTCATCGGCATCCGGAGGTCGCACATATGTGCCTTGGAAGTTGTCAAGAAATGCGTCTTCCAGGTTTTCCCAACTGCCAATGGAATTTGCGGGCAGGCTGTTTAGCCAGTGCCGGGCAGGTCCTTTGAGCTTAAGGGGAAGATACTTGATGGCATGTAGATCGTCTCCGCGGGCCATGTGAATGTGGAGAAGGAAATCTTCAATCCATACCGCGGGGTCTGTTGTGCCATCATATGATTCTATGTTTACAGGTTTGAACCCTTCTGGGAATTCATGATCCATCACTTCATTGGTGAAGCAGAGGGGGTGTGCGGCGCCTCTGTGCCGGGCTATGTCGCGACGCAGTCCGGCTGCGTCTGACTGATTATATTCGGCCCGGCCGGATTTGCTGTTAGTGTATCCAGTATGACGGTTATCGTCATGTGCTGCGGTGCACCCCCGTGATCTGTAGATCGATCTTGGTTGTCCTGCAGCGTTATCCAGTTTATCACGCAGGTCCTGAGTGTTGCCCCAAGCCATGGTAAACCGGCGCGGCGGTGGGGGCTGGTATTCGGGCTGATATGCCGATTTATCCCGACCTTGAGGCGGCCGGTCAGCCGTGTGGCGTTCGAGTCCATATTCCTCGGCAGCCAGGACTTCTGTCCATCTATCTGTGAGCAGATCTTGATTAGCTTGAAGCTGCTGCTTCTTCTTCTTCAGGCTTCTCGCAGTGGAAATAAGCCGGCTCTTGAAGCGCTCCTGCTCTGCGGGGTCTTCGGGTACGCTGAACTCGTCATCGCCGAGGCTAATCTCGTCTTCGGAGAGGGGCATGTAGTTGTCCTCCTTCGGATACCCGTCTGTCGCCTGTTCATCTGGGTTGTCATGCCCATCTTCCTATTCGGCGTGCTCGAAGGTGGGCTGTTCGGGGTTGTATTCATCATCGGCACCGTCCGGATTGTTTTCGTCTCCGGTGCCGGTATTGCCTTGGTGGGGCTTGGAGCGGCGTGGGCGATGCCCATGCTTTGCTTTCTTCTTGGAGGGGTTATCCTCCATTGCCTCATCGCCATTGGTTTCTTTCGGAGTGTCCACCATGTATATATTGTATGAAGAGGTGGCTGTCCACCGCCCTGTGAGCGGTGGCTCCTGTACGTCTCCAGCATCGTCATCCATACCGTCGATGTCTTCGAAGTTGAAGTCAAGCACGTCGGTTAAGTCATCGATCGTGGCGACAAAGTGGGTGGTGGGTGGGCAGCGAATTCCTTCACCGCCTGCTTCCCACTCAAGCCGGACATAGTTCGGCCCAAAGCCTCCTGACAAAGAGAGAGACTTTAATGAGTTCAGCATGTCGCCAAAAGGCGAGTGCTGAAAGATGTCCGCAATGGTAAACTCCATTACCGGAGCCCAACCTGGCTCGACTGGCTCGAGAGTGAGTGGACTGGGACCAACGACCGGATACGAGTTCGGGGGCCCGGGGTTGCAGGCCTCCACAGAGGTGAGACCTGTGTTCGGCTCCACCGCCGATGTGTATGCGGCCTGCGGGGCGGGGTCTACCCCTCCGTCCTTGGGCAACACAACCTGTTCCGGATTTAGATCCGGGGCTATTGCAGGGACGATGTTCCGAGCATTGTCCGACAGCAGGTCTAGGCTGTGCTCGTCGTGGCTGTTCGGCGCTCCTGGCACAGGGCCGAATCCGTCGAAGATCAAGTCTCCGCGAATATCTGCCGTGTAGTTCAAGTTTCCGAACCTGATCTGGTGGCCAGGGGCGTAGCTGTCGATCTGCTCCAGATGGCCAAGTGAATTGGCCCGCAGTGCGAAGCCGCCGAACACAAAGATCTGTCCGGGGAGAAAAGTCTCACCCTGGACCGTGTTGTTGACGATTGAAGACGCCATCAAGCCTCAAAGCGATGACACAGAGGAACTCTCAATGAAAGCACCAATGTCGTTGTCAAAACCGGCCGATCTCGGGTAGGGGGTCCCGATCTGTGCGTCTTAGGCTGATGGTAACAGGAAGCAAGGGACACAATGTTTACCCAGGTTCGGGCCCTCTTGATGGAGGTAAAACCCTACTTCCTACTTGATTAATATTGAAGATATGTGTAGTACAAGAGTAGATCTACCACGAGATCGTAGAGGCTAAACCCTAAGAGCTAGCCTATGATGGCATGATTGTAATTGTGATCGGCCTTCTAAGGACCATCCTCTCCGGTTTATATAGACACCGGAGAGCTAGGTTTACATGGAGTCGGTTACAAGGAAGGAAACATAATATGCGGATCGCCAAGCTTGTTTTCCACGCAAAGGAGAGTCCCATCCGGACACAAGCCGAAGTCTTGAGTCTTGTATCTTGACGCTTCTATAGTCCGAACGATGTGTACAGTCCGGCTGTCCGGATACCCCCTTATCCAGGACTCCCTCACTATGGCTAAAGAAAGCTATCCCTACAAAATCATATAGTCTAGCTATGCTCCATCTTCATCATACAAAGTATTCAAATCATGCACAACCCCGGTTTTAGCCAAGCAATTGTTTCGTACTTTAGTATTCTGAAATTTTTTCAACTTTCACGCAATACATGAGCGTGAGCTATGGACATAGGACTATAGGTGGAATAGAATATGGTGGTTGTGGAGAACACAAAAATAAGAAGATAGTCTCACATCAACTAGGTGTATCAATGGGCTATGGAGATGCCCATTAATAGATATCAATGTGAGTGAGCAGGGATTGCCATGCAATGGATGCACTAGAGTTATAAGTGTATGAAAGCTCAAAAATACTAAGTGGGTGTGCATCCAACTTGCTTGCTCATGAAGACATAGGGCAATTTGAGGGAGCCCATCATTGGAATATACAAGCCAAGTTCTATAATGAAAAATTCCCACTAGTATATGAAAGTGACAATATAGGAGACTCTCTATCATGAAGATCATGGTGCTACTTTGAAGCACAAGTGTGGAAAAAGGATAGTAACATTGCCCCTTATCTCTTTTCTCTCAGTTTTCCTTTTTTATTAGATTCTTTGGCCTTTTTTATTTTTCCTTACATGGGACAATGCTATAATAATGATGATCATAACTCTTCTATTTACTTACAACTCAAGATTACAACTCGATACTAGAACAAAATATGACTCAATATGAAAGCCTCCGGTGGTGTACTGGGATGTGCAATGACTCAAGAGTGACATTTATGAAAAATTATGAATGGTGGCTTTGACACAAATACTATGTCAACTACATGATCATGCAAACCAATATGACAATGATGAAGTGTGTCATAATAAACGGAGCGGTGGAAGTTGCATGGCAATATAGCTCGGAATGGCTATGGAAATGCCAAAATAGGTAGGTATGTTGGCTGTTTTGAGGAAGGTATATGGTGGGTGTATGGCACCAACGAAAGTTGCGCGGTACTAGAGAGTCTAGCAATGGTGGAAGGGTGAGAGTACGTATAATCCATGGACTCAACATTAGTCATAAAGAACTAACACACTTATTGAAAACGTCTATTAGCTATCGAAACAAAGTACTAGGCGCATGCTCCTAGGGGAAGGGTTGGTAGGAGTTAACCATCGCGCGATCCCGACCTCCACATAAAGGAAGACAATAAATAAATAAATCATGCTCCAATTTCGTTACATAATGGTTCACCATACATGCATGCTACGAGAATCACAAACCTCAACACAAGTATTTGTACAATCCACAATTACTCACTAGCATATGACTCTAATATCACCATTGATACGTCTCCAACGTATCTATAATTTATGAAGTATTCATGCTGTTATGTTATCATTCTTAGATGTTTTAAAATCATTTTATAACAACTTTATATCATTTGTTGGGACTAACCTATTGACCCAGTGCCCAGTGCTAGTTGCTGTTTTTTTGCTTGTTTTTTACATAGAGGAAAACAATATCAAACGGAGTCCAAACACCGTGAAACTTTTTGTGGATTTTTTATGGACGAGAAGACTACCAATGGGCCAGAGCAGCACCTGAGGGGGTGCCCCGAGGGGGCACAACCCACCAGGGTGCGCTTGGGCCCCCAAGCGTGCCCCGGTGGGTTGTGCCCACCTCGGTGGCCTCCCACACCCCCTCTTCACCCTATAAATTCTCAAATATTCCAAAAACCCTCGGGGAGAACCTAGATCGTAAGTTCTACCATCGCAAGCCTCTGTAGCGACCAAAAACCAATCGAGAGCCCGTTCCAGCACCCTGCCGGAGGGGGAGATCATCACCAATGGCCATCTTCATCATCCCGGCGACCACCACGATGAGGAGGGAGTAGTCCACCCTCGGGGCTGAGGGTTTGTTCCAGTAGCTATATGTTTAATCTCTCTCTCTCTCTCTCGTGATCTTGAGATGTCGCCATCTTGATATATCATGGGCTTTGTTAACATAGATGGATCATATGATGTTTCTCCCCTCTCTTCTCTTGTTGTGATGAATTGAATCTTTACCCTTTGAAGTTTTGTCTTGTCGGATTGAATGTTCAGATCTGAGAACACATGATGTATGTCTTGCGATATGAATACTTGAGGTGACAATGGGGTATCATATTGATTCACTTGATGTATGTTATGGCACTCAACTTGTGGATTCCCGATATGACATTGGGGTAATCTATGCATAGGGGTTGATGCACGTTTTTATTATCTTTTCTCCGATAGAAACTTTGGGGTCTTCTTGTAGTTATTTGTGTGGATTGAATATTATGATCATGAAGTTGTTTGATGCATATCATAGAATTAACTCACGGATACTTGCGGTGACGTTGGAGTATCTAGGTGACATTAAAGTTGGTTGATGTGTGTCATATGGTGTTATTTTTGTATGAACTCTTGGTTAGATTGATCGGAAAAAATAGCTTTGTGTTATTTTAGTACGAACTCTAGGATAGATTGACCAGAAAGAATAGCTTTGAGGTGGTTTCGTACCCTACAAACAGTTTCTATCTTTTGTTATGCGCTAATAGGAACTCGGGAGTGATTCTGCATTGCACCTTGAGGGATAATCATATGTATGATCCAACTATGTCAGCATTTTTGAGAGATTGCACTAGTGAAAGTATGCACCCTAGGCCTCATTTTCCATTATTGCAATCTTGTTTGTACTCCATTTTACTATTTACTACCTTGCTTTGTTTTATTGTTCGCACTACAAAAACTCATATCTACTATCCATACTACACTTTTATCACCATCTCTTCGCCGAACTAATGCACCTATACAATTTGCCATTGTATCAGGTGTGTTGGGGACACAAGAGATTTCTTTTTGTTTGATTGCAGGGTTGCTTGAGAGAGACTATCGTCATCCTATGCCTCCCATGGATTGATAAACCTTAGGTCACCCACTTGAGGGAAAATTGCTACTATCCTACAAAACTCTGCGCTTGGATGCCCAACACGAGTCTACAAGAATAAAGTTGCGTAGTAGACATTAACCACCCTCATATCTCAAAACAATCATAAGGAATCAAACTCCTCATAGTATTCAATACATTTTATATGAAAGTTTTTATTATATGCCTCTTGGATGCCTATCATATTAGGACTAAATTCATAACCTAAGCAAATTAGCATGTTGTTTAAAGAGACTCTCAAATAATATAAGTGAAGCATGAGAGTTCAACAATTTCTATAAAATAAAGCTACCGACGTGCTCTAAAACGATATAAGTGAAGCACTAGAGCAAAATTGCCTAGCTCAAAAGATATAAGTGAAGCACATAGAGTATTCTAATAAATCACGATCCATGTGTGTCCCTCTCAAAAGGTGTGTACAACAAGGATGATTGTGGCAAACTACAAAGTAAAGACTCATATCATACATGACGCTCCAAGCAAAACACATATCATGTGGTGAATAAAAACATAGCCTCAAGTAAAAGTTACCGGTAGATAAAGATGAAAGAGGGGATGCCTTCCAGGGCATTCCCAAGCTTAGGCTCTTGGTTGTCCTTGAATATTACCTTGGGGTGCCTTGGGCATCCCCAAGCTTAGGCTCTTGCCACTCCTTATACCATAGTCCATCAAATCTTTACCAAAACTTGAAAACTTCACAACAAAAAACTCAATAGAAAATCTTGTGAGATCGTTAGTATAAGAAAATAAATCTACTGTATTGGTGTAATATATCTACTGTATTCCAACTTCTCCATGGTTCATACCCCCTCAATACTACCATAGATTTATCAAAATAAGCAAACAACACATAGAAAACAGAACCTGTCAAAAATAGAATAGTCTGTAGCAATTGATACATCCATTTTGCATCATGTTTTCCTACTGCTATTTATGTTGTTTTATTGTATAATAATGCTTTTTGGAGTAATTCTAATGCCTTTTCAATCATAATATACAAGGTATGCACCAAGGGGGAGAATTCTGGTAGCTGGAAATTTGGACAAGAAAAAGCTACATCAAGCTACCTATTCTGCACAACTCCAAATGAGCTGAAACTCCTTGAGGATTTTTTATGGAATATTTAAGAAATATTGGAGCAAATAATTACCAGAGGAGGGCCAGCAGGTGGGCAAAACCCACCTCCGATGCCCATTTTCTGGTATATAAGTCATTTTGACCTAGAAAAAAGAGGGGGAGGACATTCGGAACGAAGCGCCGCCGCCTTGAGGCGGAACTTGGGTAGGAGCACTTTTGCCCACCGGCGGAGCGATTCCGCTGGGGGAACTTCCCTCCCGGAGGGGGAAACCATCATCCACCAACAACTCTCCCGTCATTCACAACACCAGCTCCTCCCAAACCCTAGTTCATCTCTTGTGTTCAATCTTTGTACCAAAAACTATAGATAGGTGCTTGTGGGTGACTAGTAGTGTTGATTACATATTGTAGTTGATTACTATATGGTTTATTTTGTGGAAGATTATATGTTCAGATCCATTATGCTATTCAATACCCTCTGATCTCGACCATGTTTATCGATTGTGAGTAGTTACTTTCGTTCTTGAGGTCACGGGAGAAATCATGTTGCATGTAATCATGTGAACTTGATATGTGTTCGATATTTTGATTGTATGTACACTACAAAAAAATACACATCCATGACATTTTGGGCCGAGCGAATTTTTTCTGTCATACTTATGACACTTCTATGACGATAATTGTGACAAAACCCGGTATCATCATAGATGTGGTGGGCTCCTACTTCTATGACAAAAAATGGGCTTTTCGTCCTGGGCGGGCCGGAGACGCAGCTGTATGACATTTTTTGGGCCGTCCATGATGGAAAAACCCGTGGTAGAAGGGAGGGCGAGGAAAATTTCGGGAGTTCTCAGTTATGGTGGGTGGTCAGCGGCCAAGCGATACGCGTTTCTCTCTTACACGTACGCGCGTGTGTGCGAGGCGTTGGCTCTAATTGAACCCGAGCGAGGCGTTGGGCTCTAACTGAACCCAAGCGATTGCACTGCAGGCTACGCGTTACTGAACCCGAGCGATCGATCGATGGCTGTTAACTGAACCCGGTCGAGCGATTCCTTCGCTACTGTTGCTAACAGAACCCGATCGAGCGATTCCTTTGCTACTGCTGCTAACTGAAGCCGATCGATGCTGCCTCTGGATGAACAGTGAGCATTGCAGGGGGGTGGATGAACAGTGAGCGGTGGGGGTGGATGAACAGGACCCCGTGGCATTGCCTCTGGATGAACATGACCCCGATCGATCGAGCTGGTTGGGGCTGGATGAACAGGACCCCATAGAGGGTTGGATGAATAGGACGACCCCGCGGAGGGCTGAATGAACAGTAGATGATGGAGGGCTGGATGAAGAGGATCCCGTGGAGGGGTGGTTGAACAGTAGCCGGTGGAGTAGCACGCGGTGGAGGCTGGATGAACAGGAGCCCGTGGATGAACAGTCGCAGGTGGAGGCTGGAGGAGGTCAATAGTGGATGAACAGTAGCCCGTGGAGGCTGGAGGAGGTCGACGGTGGAGATGAACAGTATCCCGTGGAGTCCCGTTTTGCGGTACGCCACACCCCTCCCGATTAATAGGACCCTTGTTTCGACCATAGTGCTCCAACACAAGTCTGTTTCCTCCGTTTTGCGGTACGCCACACCCCTCCCGATCAACAGGACCCCATTTCGACCGTAGGAGGTCCAACACAAGTCCGTTTCCCCCGTTTTGCGGTATGCCAGACCCCTCCCGATGAACAGGATCCCGTTTCAAATGTGGCCGGTCGAACACAAGGCCGGTTCCTCTGTTGTGCGGTACGCCATGCCTCGTTTCCATCGCCTGTTCCGTCCAATCCCTCCCGATGAACACGACGACGCATTCCGTTCCGACCCAGCCGGTTGGCTCCCCATGAACACGACGACGACATTGTTTCTCCGTTCTGACCCAGCCATGTACACGAGCCCTGGCCGTACGTATGCGCAAGTAGGCGGTCGAGACCCCGCCCGTATGTATGTACGTGGCCGTATTTTCTTTCTTGCACACTAGCCGCTGTACGTACGTGTACATGCTACAAGCGCGCCTCTACTATGACACGTGCGCGCCTCTACATCCACCAGTATGTACGTACACATTCACGACCAGAATGACAACACTACGTACGCTTCGACCAGGTGGGTTCCGACTGTCAGGCACTTCCTTGCGTGCGATGATGTAGATGGTGCGTCCCAGCAGTCAGGGGGGAGAATCGGTTTTTTTTGCCCGGGCGCACTTCCTTGTGTGTGAAGATGTAGCTGGTGGGTCCCAACAGTCAGGGGGCGAATCATTTTTTTTGCGAAATATGGTGGCCCATCCGGTGGGTCCCTGCTGTCAGGTGGAGGAATAATTATTTTGTGCATAATAAGGAGGCACTTCCCTGTGGCCGCCGTGGACCCAGCTGTCAGTCTCTCCACGTACAATACTCTGATGGAAGTCGTTCCTTGACGACGTTGACCACACCGCACGGAGAGCACCAGGGCGGTGGACGACGGCGAGGCCTAGGAAGGGGATGACACAGAGCCGGGGAATATGTGGTAGTGGAAGCCCGCGCGGAGAGGAGTACGAGGGTTCACTAGTTCGGCTGCGGTGTGAGGTTGCCGTCGCCGCAGAATAACAGGGGATGTGGGTGAGTAGAGGGATGGCCTGGCCAGCGGTGGGAGTAGTAGGGGGCGGTGAGGCCTCCGCGACATCACAGCCGGCCACGGAAGGCAGGAGCACACGGCACGACCGACGCTGGTTTGGGCGGCTGGAGCAACAGGACTAGAGGTTAAGGAAGCACTATGGCCGTTGGATGAACATCGTACGGTAACAGGAGCTAGAATCGTTCATATTTACTAAGTTGACAAAGCCCTCTGTCGGTGTCAAAACCGGCGGATCTCGGGTAGGGGGTCCCGAACCTTGCGTCTAGGCGGATGGTAACAGGAGACGAGGGACACGATGTTTTTACCCAGGTTCGGGCCCTCTTGATGGAGGTAAAACCCTACGTCCTGCTTGATTAATGTTGATGATGTGGGTTACAAGAGTAGATCTACCACGAGATCAAGGAGGCTAAACCCTAGAAGCTAGCCTATGGTATGATTGTTGTTCGTCCTATGGACTAAAGCCACCCGGTTTATATAGACACCGGAGAGGGCTAGGGTTACACAGAGTCGATTACAATGGTAGGAGATCTACATATCCGTATCGCCAAGCTTGCCTTCCACGCCAAGGAAAGTCCCATCCGGACACGGGACGAAGTCTTCAATCTTGTATCTTCATAGTCTTGGAGTCCGGCCGATGATGGTAGTTCGGCTATCCAGACACCCCCTAGTCCGGGACTCCCTCAGTAGCCCCTGAACCAGGCTTCAATGACGACGAGTCCGGCGCGCATATTGTCTTCGGCATTGCAAGGCGGGTTCCTCCTCCGAATAATTTATAGAAGATTGTGAACACCAGGATAGTGTCCGGCTCTGCAAAATAATTTCCACATACCACCGTAGAGAGAATAATATTCACACAAGTTCAATCTGCTGACGTATTCCATGGCGTGACGTCACACCACAACCAAGCCTTTATTTGAAACGTTTTTATTGTACCACTTCAGCGCGTTTAGCGAAGCGGTTTCCTTGGCACGTCCTGTCGAAGCAGAGATCATGTTCCCCTTATTCCGGGATTCCCATCAATACGGACGTGGGTAACCCAACCGTGCCCGTTGCCACGCCCCCTCCATCGAAGGCGGGTTCCAAACGGTCACGGGGACGGCTCTTGGTATTCTTCCTCTTTATAATGAGACCAAGGCCCGTTCTTTTTATTCAATCCTCTATCGAATCCGCCCCTCTCCTTGAGTTCCAACACCCAGGGCTCCGAATTCAGGTACCTTCGATCCTCGACAATGTCCGGTCCTGATCTACGAGGCCGGTGGATGCCCTCCTCCGTCACGGAGGAGGACGTGCTAAAGCTGAGAGATGCCAGGTATTTATCCTACGAGATTTCACATAGGCTGCCTGCCCGAGGGCAAGTTATCCCAACTCCCGAGCCTGGCGAGATCATCGTGTTCATGTCTCACTTCCATCGGGGTTTAGGCTTCCCGACGGATCCCTTCATGAGGGGGCTCATGTGTTACTATGGGCTGGAATTCCACGACCTGGCTCCGGAGTCCATCCTCCATATCTCATCATTCATTATCGTTTGTGAAGCCTTCCTCCGCACTACCCCTCACTTCGGCTTATGGCTCAAAACCTTCAACGTGGAGCCGAAGATGATTGAGGGGCGTCAGGCAGAGTGCGGCGGGGCGGTTATAAGCAAGAGGGCCGAAGCTCCATGGCCCAAGGGCTCTTTCCAAGAGTAGCTCGGCTTATGGCAACAGAAGTGGTTTTATATCACCGCTCCCCGGGGCAGCAGGCAGAAGCCGCCGCCCGTCTTTCGCTCGGGCCCTCCACAGCAGCTGATGTCATGGGTCAACAAGGGGCGTGACTGGGGGCCGCCCAAAGACGTCCCCCTGTTGCAAGACTGGATTCGAGTCCTCCAAGAAAGGGAGATCAATCTGGTCACAGTGGTGCAGGTCATGTTGATCCGGCGCCTACTGCCCTGCAAACGTCGCCCCCTCCGCCTGTGGGAATTTAATCCGGAGGGCCCGCGAGCTCTTCAACACTTCATGGGTTTGACTCCCATGGAGATGTATAAACTGTTCTTCGGATCGCAAGAGACGCATCCGGAATTGACCGAGGATGCTGGCCTAAGCTGCAATCGCCCGGATACTCAAGTAAGTAGCCCTGTGTCCGGACACACCATCCATTTATTTATCGTGAGCTTGCCTTTTAACCAGCTATCCCTAGACAGGAGTGGATGGCACAAGCAAAACTGATACGGTGTCCGGCCCCCCACCCTGAAACCACGCAGGATCCCATGTTAATCAAAATATTGGAGGTTGCACCTTCAAATGAGGGCGAAGGGGGGCACGGGGAAACTGTCACCTCTGCCAAGGAGGCGTTTAGTAAGGGAGGAATCGAGAGTCCCTCCTTCCAGGGGGAGAAGCAGAACGCTTCCGAAGACCCGGAGGCCAAGGCCTCAAAGCGGCGAAAGAAATCTGTACCAGAAGGTCCTGCGCCAGAAAGCACCCCGGCCGTACTGTCTCCTTGGAGGAATCGGCCCTCTAATGAGCCGTAAGTAAAAAGGGGGATTTTATAATTATTAGACACCCCTTCTTAATGTCTAAAGGTAACCGAAGTTTTTACCTTGTAGTTCGGATCTCAGCCCATCTCAGCACAACTCATCTTCGGGAGACCTTCGTCCGGAGATGATGGAGAGCGAAACGCCTCCATCTGCCGCCCCATCGCATGGGGCGGACGACCTTGAGGTGTCGTCGCGGAGGGTCTCCCCGAGTCCGGCAGGGCCGGAGAGTTTGGCACCCATTGGAGTACGGCCGATGGAGCTGCAGGATTTGCTTAAGAGGGCATCCATCTTAGAATATCACCGCACATTAATGGGTAATGTGATTGAGAGGATCTCATCCGCCGAAAGTGGGTTGTATGAGGCCGTCGGAAGTTTACTGACGGGATTTGAGGTACGCAAAAAATGACATACCTGTTGACAGTTTTGCACATGAAGTGCGCCCTGTATAGTAGCCCCTGAGACTTGGTATGCTGTCGAAAACGGCAGCATGCCTAGGATCATAATCTCAGTTATTAACTGTCGCCTTTCCTATGCAGGTGGCGGAACGTTCGGTGGCCAGCCGGATGGATGGATTCGCCAAGCTGAAGAAGCAACTCGACGCTGCAGATGCGGACATCTCGCTGGTCAATAAACGACTTGATGAGTCACAAGGTATGTGATTGCACCGCGGTCGCTTAGTAAGGGAGCTGATGCCCATTCCTTACAAGTTGTATGCTTGATGCGGATGGTGCTTCCGCTGTGGAAGACCTTCGAGCAGAACTTGCTCGGGCCAAGGAGCAAGCCAGAAAAAGCGAGGCGGCTGCCTTGAAGGCAGCGGAAGAGCTAGAAGCCGAGAAGGCTGCTCACTGCCGAAGCAGGGAGGAGATGGCCGGAATGGCCATGAAATTAAAACTTGCTACCGACCGCCTGGAGGTTCTTGAAGGAGAACGCCGAGCGGAGCAAGAGGACCTGAAGAAGGCCGATGCCGAAGCCAAGGATGCCCGTAGTGCGATGCGGGCTATGAAGGAGGAACTGCGTCAGGTCGGAGACATTGTGGCTGGAAAGCCCTTTATGCTGCGTAGGAAGTTCAGGGATCCGAAGTATGCTCAGTTGGGCCGATTGTACGGTGCGGAGGATCCTTATCTGGACTTGGCGGCGAGTGCGGCTGACGCAGTCGTGCACTTTCGAAGCTAGGAGGATCATGAAATGGAAGAGCTTTTCTGGTCTCAATTCCATAGTCCGGAGCGTCCACTTCCGTTGAGTGATCGGCTGGTTGAGTGGGCTGAGCTGAATAGATTGTCCGGACTGGCCATGACGGATGTGGTAACTCATCTGTGGCCGAAAAGGCCCAAGCCGAAGAGTTATTTTGGCTTGTTGCAGCAATTCCTTGGGGCAGTGCCGCATATTAAGGCGATGAAGCGGTCGGCATGCATAGAAGGTGCGCGGATGGCTCTCGCCCGTGGTAAAACATACTGGGCGGAGATGGATGCCACTGCTGTTGCATCCCGGGGTTCGGACAAAAGCCGATTCCCCACCGAGCATTACTTTGAGGAATTCCTGCAGGGCGCTCGTATAATAGAGTCGCAGTGCTCGAAAGATATTATGTTTGAATGACATGTATGATTTCTAAGATCATGTTTATAATGCAATGAATTTTTATACTTGTGTGTTCAAGTATTGAACTATCTCCTGTGCGGCCGTATATGTATGTATAATCTGAAAGATGGCAGTCTTTGGCTTCAGCCCCCACGCACATGGTGCGGGGGTGTTTGCAAAAAGAAAAACGATTTTTCACACTTAATCCAACGTCTTGGTCCTTTTAAGGAGGTGATAGCATAGCAAACTAGGCAACCGGACTATAATGCTTTATCACTTTCACCTAGCCATAGGAGCTCGAATGTGGGGCTACTATATAGCCCCTGATGGCACCGCGCTTCTCCGTACTTGGGGCGCGTATGTGCCTGACCGGGAAGCGGTCCTTCGTCAAAGCGGAGGAATTCTAAACATTCCAATGGTCGATCGAGTGGTTGACCAGTCTCTCGCTATATCATGACAGTCAGTTTTCGGCTTTCTCTACTGAGGTGCTCTCCCGGCCGAACCGGGGCACAATCGCAGTAGTTCTCCTGGTGCCGCGTTAGCCGATCATACGGAATGTAAGGTAGCAAAATACAGGAGCCGGGCAAACCCAACATTTGACCAAAGACATGATTCGGAGCTGATGCATATAAGGCCTAACTCGAGACGCCAAACACTCCCTGAGGTGTTCGGTCTTTATGATATCGTGCAGAATAAAGCCCTAAGCCCCTAGTGTCCAGGTACAGGCGGGAACTTCTGACACGGCCGATGCCAAAACGCCAGCCTCCTCCTCGGCTCTGGTAGGAAACCGGGGGATGTGTATCAACAAGAGACAGTGAGAAAGGTTTACGCAGGGTCTTAATCTGAAAAGAATCCTTGCAACGGGTCCCTACTGCACGTCTGCGCCTCTGTCTCCGTTGTGCTGTATCCTGGACGGGTGTAGCACGTGCTTCATCTGTAAAAGAGAAGGACTTAGTTTCTAAGAAATATCGTGCAAAAAGTGTATCAAAATAAAGTATAATTTGGAAGATGAAGAAAGTTGAGCTTTATTGGCTTTCATCATTTATGCGCGCGCCCCCCTAAAAAAAGGGGTATGCGGCTGGGAAGCCCCTTGTTAAGTTACGCCGGACTCGTCTAACCATGTCCGAGGTCTAGATGACCTGTTTTTAGGGGCTTTGACCTGCAAGGTCGGAATAATGTGTGGCTGTCTAGGCAGCTGCACATTCTCCGTGGCCGAGAGACACCTGGAGTTTTAAGAATATGCCACGTGGACCGGGCATTTTTAAGCGTAAGAGACGCGTAATGTGGTATTGCATTAAAGCGGGCGAAAGCTGCACACCCCAGTAGTGCTTAAGGGCTACTGCTAAATGGGGCGATGGAGGGTGAGCTTTTCGCGATGGAGGTTGTCGGATGAACCGAACACGACCCCTAGTGGTACAGAGCCTGTAAAATTGGCTGAAAAGGCCTGGCGTCACTCCTTTGAAGGAAGTGCTTGCTATAGCGAATTTTGGTGGGTTCTATCCCCAGTCTGCGGACGGTGTCCTGGTATAGCAGGGGCCGTGCTGCGTGTTATCACGTGAAGTGAGTTCACTGTTTTGACTTCTAATGGGAAAGTCTTTTGGTTTCCGGAGCGCTGCTTTTGGGTTTCGTCACTTTCACTTGGTGTGTCGAGCCCTTTGTGTTCGGCGTTAAGTCGGCCGGACTGCTTGAAGACCCAACAATCTCTATGGGTATGGTTTGCAGGCTTCCCGGAGGTACCGTGTATTTGACACAGTCTATCCAGGATCTTGTTGAGGTTGGATAGCTCGTCACTATTATCCTTTAAGGGCAGTGTTTTGTTGTTCGGCCGAGAGCTTTTGAATCCGGCTTTGACCGCCGTACTATTTGGGCCATTCTCCTTATTCCGGTGCTGATCTTTTTTGCATCGTGATTTCCCATTTCCATCCCTGATTTCGGATGTACTCGGGTCGCTGGTGCTGCATCTAGCCAACTAGCTGTCTTCCCCCGCGCAAAAGCGGGTCATGAGACTTGTTAGTGCGGCCATTGTTCTTGGTTTTTCCTGGCCGAGGTGTCTGGCGAGCCATTCGTCTCGGACGTTGTGTTTGAAGGCTGCTAAGGCTTCAGCGTCCGGACAGTCGACTATTTGGTTCTTTTTTGTGAGGAACATGTTCCAGAATTTGCGTGCTGATTCTCCGGGCTGTTGAGTTATGTGACTTAAATCATCTGCATCCGGAGGCCGGACATAAGTCCCCTGAAAATTTGCTCGAAACACATCCTCAAGCTCTTCCCAACTCCCAATCGTATTTTCTGGGAGGCTTTTAAGCCAATGCCGGGCCGGCCCTTTGAGCTTGAGGGGAAGGTATTTTATGGCATGGAGATCGTCTCCTCTTGCCATGTGTATGTGTAGGATATAATCCTCAATCCAGACTCCGGGGTCTGTTGTTCCGTCGTATGCCTCTATGTTTATGGGTTTAAATCCCGCTGGAAATCCATGATCCAGTACCTCGTCGGTAAAACATAGTGGGTGTGTGGCGCCCCTGTATTTGGGTGTGCCGTTGTCTTCAAATGCTCGACTGGTTGTGTTACTTCCTAGAGTCTTCTTTTTTGGCCCATAGATAGACCTGGCCGGGTTATCCTTTTTCTGAAGATCTTTATGCTGATCATGTGCCGACTTGTGTGTGGCGCCCCGTGTTGCTCTTGGCCTGTCATCTGGTCGTCTATCCGGCCAGGCGGACCCTTTCTTTTTTGACTGCGGGGGCTCGACGGCCTCCTCGTCAAATTCGGGCAACAACTTGCGCTTCGGGTAGCTCTTTGTCTGGTGACTAGTGCCATATTTATCTACGGTGTTGAGTACTTTGCTCCATCTTATTCTGAGTGTGTCTTCCGCTGTTTTGAGCTTCCGCTTTTGCTTCTTCAAACTTCTTGCAGTGGCGACGAGCCTGTTATGGAGATTCATATGCTCTGGTGATGTGAGATCATCTTCGCCGGGGATGGGTTGCTTGTCCGGTTCATGTCCGGCTGGCTGCTTGTTGACGTATGCGTCGTCCACTGCTTCGCCCTGCTCTAGGGCCGGGTCCATATGGGTACCATTTTTGTCGATGCCGGTCTTCGGGCGGCGCTTGCGTCGCTGCTTTGTTCGTCTGTTGGGGGAGTTGTCCTTCGCCACATCCCATTTTTACTCATTGTCGCTTCCTTTTGGTGTGTCCACCATGCATACGTTGTGGGATGGGGTGGCTTTCCTGCGCCCATTAGGCGCTGGTTCTTGGTCGTCCCCGGCATCATCGTCCATACCGTCGATGTCCTCGTAGTCGTAGTCTAGCCTGTCAGTTAAATCGTCGACAGCGGCTACCAAGTGGGTGGTGGGTGGGCTTTGAATTTCTTCGTCGTCCGCATCCCAGCCGTCCTGACCACAATCTGGTCAGGTCTCTCCTGATAACGAGAGGTATTTTAGCGAACTCAAGATGTCGCCGAAAGGTGAGTGTTGACAGACGTCCGCTGCGGTGAACTCCATGATCGGTGCCCAGTCGGATTCGATCGGGGCGGGCGCGGGAGGTTCGGAGTCCGGCGAAGAGTCCGGCACCTTGGAGTCACGAGCTTTATGAGGGACGAAGTCCGTGTTCGGCTCTATCGCCGTAGAGGTTGCAGCCCCCGAGGCGGTGTCTAGGCATCCATCCTCGACATGCGGAGCTGGCTCCGAATTGAAGATCGGAGTGGGTTCGAGTGCGGCCTCCAGGGTACTGTCCGACTGCAGAGCTAAATCATGCCCATCGTGACAGTACGACACGCTCGGCTGTGGCTCGAATCCGTCGAGGATCAAGTCCCCGCGGATGTCAGCCGTGAAGTTCAAACTTCCAAATCTGACCTGACGGCCAGGGGCGTAGCCTTCGATCTGCTCCAGCTGGCCAAGCGAATTGGCCCGCAGTGCCAAGCCGCCGAATACGAAGATCTGTCCGGGGAGGAAGGTCTCGCCCTGGACTGCATCGTCGTTGATGATCGAAGAAGCCATCGAGCCTATCGGTGACGACACAGAGGAACTCTCAATGAAAGCACCAATGTCGGTGTCAAAACCGGCGGATCTCGGGTAGGGGGTCCCGAACTGTGCGTCTAGGCGGATGGTAACAGGAGACGAGGGACACGATGTTTTTACCCAGGTTCGGGCCCTCTTCATGGATGTAAAACCCTACGTCCTGCTTGATTAATATTGATGATGTGGGTTACAAGAGTAGATCTACCACGAGATCAAGGAGGCTAAACCCTAGAAGCTAGCCTATGGTATGATTGTTGTTCGTCCTATGGACTAAAGCCACCCGGTTTATATAGACACCGGAGAGGGCTAGGGTTACACAGAGTCGGTTACAATGGTAGGAGATCTACATATCCGTATCACCAAGCTTGCCTTCCACGCCAAGGAAAGTCCCATCCGGACATGGGATGAAGTCTTCAATCTTGTATCTTCATAGTCTTGGAGTTCGGCCGATGATGGTAGTTCGGCTATCCGGACACCCCCTAGTCCGGGACTCCCTCACCCCTCCGTCCCCGTCAACTTGGTAGGCCCACAAGTCAGCCTCCCACTATGCTGGGTTCCAGCTGGCAAGGGGAGTATTCATTTTTTCTGTGCGTAATAAGGAGGCACTTCCTTGCGTGCGAAGATAGCTGGTGGGTCCGACCTGTCAGCGGGGGGCACGTTTTTTTTGCGAAATAAAGAGGCCCTTCCGGTGGGCCCCAGATGTCTGGTGGAGGAATCATTATTTTGCACGTAATAAGGAGGCATTTCCTTGTGTGCGGACGTGGACCCAGTTGTCAGCCTCTCCATGCACATTCTACTTCCGATGGTGTCGTTCGTTGACCACGTTGACCACACCGCGCCGAGCGCATCCAAGGTGGTGGACGATGGCGAGGCCCCGGACAGCAACGAGCCGGAGATGGGAAGACGCGGGAGTAGAGTCGCAGACGAAGAGGTGTACGAGGGTTAACTGGTTCTAGTGCGGTGTGGTTCGGCGGTCGGTGGAGAAGAACATGAGGTGTGGATGGGTGGAGGGATGGCCTGGCCAACTGTGGAGTAGTGCTTTAAAGCAAAGCGTGCTAAGCAGAGCTGCTAGCAGCAGGAGGCAGGAGGTGGTCCCGGCGGCACTGGAGGAAGAAGACGAGAGATTGAAGATGGATGCCGGTCGTTGGATGTAAATCCAACGGCTAACATGTCAGAATCATTTGTTGACTAAATTGACAACGACTTGCATTGGCTTGGACCTATTGGCCCACATTTCAGCCTCCAAAAATGTGGCACATATTCAACCCATTTTTTCAGAATTTACAGTCGTTTTTTTTGCGCGGTAGAATTTACAGTCAATTTGATCTTTCTTTTTTGACTTACAGTCCATTAGCTCGGCTGGGTGAACAAATAATGTAGCATCCATGCGGCCCATTTATTTTATTTCCTAAAAAATTACAGGCCATTTGCACTTTCTCGAAATACACGATTTTGCTGGGCTAATTCTAATTATAATGTTGGGTTGGGCCAGCAATATTATTAGAAAATAAAAAGGGGTTGAGCATTTTGTTATAAATATATTTAAATAATAAGTGATATTATTACATTCGTCCTTAAATCTTACCAAGCGTTTGTACACAATCACTAGGATTTTCGTGCCAAAACAATCCAAGATTTTATTGTTAAGAAATTATTTTTATAAATTAATAAGATGTGGGATATTGTTTTCTTACATATGTAAGTATGTCTTAAATATATGATGACAATAAAAATAATATATAACATATAGAATAATTTAAATATATATAATATAGTTAGAAGGGAAACATAAGTTGGACCTGGCGTTCCTATTCTTATATAGAAAAATAGAACAGACCTCTGTGTTTTCTTCAAAAAAATACATAAATTGGGCTGACGATGTTTCAGGAAAAATAAAACCTCGGATGGGAGGTCCATAGGCCGGTCGATACATGACGACCCTCAAGAAAATACAAACATGCCTATGGACCTCCCATCCGAGGTCGTGGGCTGCGCATGTGAAAGCCTAGACGGAGAAGCCAAAAAACCAGCTGGTACTTGCTGCCCCAGTGATAATAAATGATACCTTCCAGCTCCCCGGCTTCGTTGTGAATTTATCTCCTATAGTAACTACGTTGAAGCACCTAAAAAATGTAACTATGTTGACAAACCCGTGGGCCCCAATGTCAGTATAGCATTAGGAGGAAGTATTTTTTCAATGAGGCACTTGCTTGTGTACGGCCATAGACCTGGTGGGTCCCGACTGTCCGCCTCTCCACGTACAGTCCTCTCCAAATTACTCTCGTTTGTTCACCATGTTCACAACGGCAGACAGCGGCGTCGCGGCGAGCGCACAAAGGCGCAGGAGGGGATCCGACCACCTGAGGAAGTGCCTTATTACTAACAAAACCACTGAACTAGCCTAGTGGCCAAGTGATACTAACCGACAGCTGTTCCGCCCGGGTTTGATTCCACCTGTGCAGGGAAAATATCTCCAAATTTTTTGCCTTTGCCTTTATTGACATGTGGGTCCCCATTGTCATCTACGCACACCACGTCCAACACTCGCCAAAACTTCATCCCTCGTTTTCTCTGTGTTTCGCACACTCGATATTGTGTGGGCATTTTTACTGTGCATCCTATGAAGATGTGATATGCATGAATGTTGATTAGCATGATGTTAAATGGCTGGTAGTTCCATTTTTGACCATGAATAAAACTTCCAACATGATGTTAACCCTGTTTGAAAAGGCTGTGTTAATATAAATGCTCTGCCTCTGAAAGTTGCAGTTTCTTATCTGAAACTGAACTTGCAGTTTCTTATTTGAAACTGAAACTTGCAGTTTCTTCTCTAAGAATCACATTGTCTGCAATTTTATACTCCTATGAAACTACATTTTGTAAGTGCTAAAAATAGATCTATAGAATTCATAAAATACTTCATATGCTCAACACTGCAAATCTGCAATTCAAAAGACATTCATATCTGAAAGTACTCTCAAAATACACAACACAAAACACAATTCACAACCTGCAAATACTGACAACCCTAAGCTCCTCCTG